>NC_037678.1:504912-597923 GCF_003255815.1 Theropithecus gelada | reverse complement strand
TTTTTTTTTGAGACGGAGTCTCGCGCTGTGTCACCCAGGCTGGAGTGCAGTGGCGCGATCTCGGCTCACTGCAAGCTCCACCTCCCAGGTTCAGGCCATTCTCCTGCCTCAGCCTCCAAGTAGCTGGGACTACAGGCGCCCGCCACCACGCCCGGCTAGTTTTTCGTATTTTTAGTAGAGACGGGGTTTCACCATGTTAGCCAGGATGGTCTCGATCTCCTGACCTCGTGATCCGCCCGCCTCGGCCTCCCAAAGTGCTGGGATTACAGGCTTGAGCCACCGCGCCCGGCCTGTATTTCTTAATAGAGACGAGGTTTCACCGTGTTAGCCAGGATGGTCTCGATCTCCTGACCTCGTGATCCGCCCGTCTCGGCCTCCCAAAGTGCTGGGATTACAGGCTTGAGCCACCGCGCCCAGCCGTGCTGATGGTTTTATGGGTATGTGCACATGTCAGACTTGTCAAGTCACACACTTCAAATATGTGCACCTTATTGTATGTCAGTCACACTCGGAAAAACACAATAGTTGTGGAAGGAGAATATTGGCATAAACTTCTAAACCATGGGTGTCCAATCTGTTGGCTTCCCTGGGCCACACTGGAAGAAGATTTGTCTTGGGCCACACATAAAATTCACTAACACTAATGATAGCTGATGAGCTGAAAAAAAAAAATCACAAAAACACTCATAATGTTTTAAAAAGTTTACGAATATGTGTTGGGCTGCATTCAGAGCTGTCCCGGGCTGCATGCAGTCCATGGGTTGCTGGTCAGACAAGCCTGTTTTAGACTAAAACTTAGTAACGTGTGTGTAAATTTTTTAATGTGAGACCTTTTTTTTTTTTTTTTTTGAGACAGAGTCTTCCTCTGTCCTCCTAACTGCAGTGTAGTGTCACAGTCATGGCTCACTGCAACCTTGACCTCCTGGACTCAAGCAGTGCTTCCACCTGAGCCTCCTGAAGTGCTCAGATTATAGGTGTGAGCCACTACTGCTGACCCCAGAACTTTCGATTTTACAGATTCCAGAATCTGTCCTATGAAAGTAATGAAGAAGTTATTTAACAAAGATAAATGTGCAAAGCTGTGAATTACAGATTGTAATGAAAAAAATGGAAAATCCCACTGGTTTAGGACAAATGCCGTTTATGTTGGAACGTACAACCAATTCTTGTGTAGGATCCTTTTTTTTTTTTTTTTTTTTTTTTGAGACGGTCTCGCTCTGCACTGGCGCAATCTCGGCTCACTGCAACCTCTGCCTCCCGGATTCAAGCAAGTCTCCTGCCTCAGCCTCCCGAGTAGCTGGTGACACCACGGCCAGCTAATTATTTTGTATTTTTAGTAGAGACAGTGTTTCACCATGTTGGCCAGGATGATCTCGATCTCTTGACCTCGTGATCTGCCTGCCTCAGCCTCCCGAAGTGCTGGGATTACAGGCGTGAGCCACTGCACCCAGCCTTCTTTTTTTTCTTTTGAGTTGTGGGGTCTCCGTCACCCAGGCTGGAGTTGGTCGTGCAATCTCCACTCACTGCAGCCCCGCCTCCTGGGCTCAAGTGATCCTCCCACCTCAGCCTGCCAAGTAGCTGGGACCACAGGTGAGCACTACCATGCCTCGCTAATTTTTTTTTTTTTTTTGTATTTTTGCTAGAAACAGGGTTTCACCATGTTGCCCAGGCTAGTCGTGAACTCCTGGGCTCAAGTGACCCACCTGCCTTGGCTTCCCACAGTGGTGGGATGACAGGCGTGAGCCCCGCGCCCGGCCTGGTGCAGGATCTTGCCTGACGTCAACAGGCAGCACTGGCACTTTGCACACTGTGCAGGCCTGTGAGACCCAGAGCCCTGGGCTGTACCCTTGACCGTCCCCTGCAGGTTCCCCCACTGTCCAGCCTGGAAAGCAGGTAGGATGTATCAAAGGAAGACAATAAAATAAAATGTAGTCCTGCGCTTTGGTTTCATCACAAATTTTACTTTATATTTATTTATAAAAGCAAGTTCAAAGAAAAAGCGTAAGCCTTTTTAGCAGCTTTTTATCTGATAATCTGTTTTTTCTTTATTTTTCAAAGGGTCTGACCTGTGATCCATCCAAAGAGCTGTTAAAGTAGAACACTAGATGTTTATGTTTGCTCTTTCAACCAAGCCAGTGTAAACACCGAGCTGTTTTTTTAAAACCATTTTTCTGCCTGATAATTTCTAGACTAGGAAAACGATGACGGACCAAGCTGAACATGGAACAAAGGAGAGACGTGTTGGTGACAAGGACCTGCCGGCGCTGGCGCCCTTTACTGCAGAGATGAGTGATTGGGGTGTGTGCTTGTGAGGGGCAAGGAGAAGAGCAACTCTGAGACTCTTGTCTGGAAAACGGGGACTTTGAGGAGTGGGCTCTCATGCAGAAGGAAGAACAGTCGGGGGACGTGTGGCCTGTGGCAGGTGGCTGCCGTCTCCACCTTGACTGGAGACTCGGTGTTTTAGGTTAGATACTTTAAGAAGACTTTTAGATTCTGGGTGGTTTTTTCCAGGTATTCTTTGTAGATGTGGACATTTTCTAATCCAGTCTCTATAATATTTGAGTGTGATCTCTAAAGCCGCAGAATCAGTTGATGCCCTGTCATTTTCCTCTCAGAAGCTGCATTCGTTCTCCTGACCCTCTTTAACAAAGCACAGACAGGTTGAGTGCAGAGCTCACACCTGTCATCCTAACACTTTTGGGAAGCTGAAGTGGACAGATCACATGAGCTCAGGAGTTTGAGACCAGCCTGGACAACATGGCGAAACCCTGTCTCTATACAAAAAAAAAAAAAAAAATACAAAAATACAAAAATTAGCCAGGTGTGGTGGTGGGTGCCTGTGGTCCCAGCTACCTGGGAGGCTGACGTGGAAGGATTGCTTGAGCTCAGGAGGTGGAGGTTACAGTGAGCTGAGATTGTGCCACTGTACTCCAACCTGGGTGACAGAGCCAGACCCTGTCTCAAAAAAAAAAAAAAAAGCGCACACAGATTATTAAAGGAATGCCCCTGTGTGCGTCTTACCCATGGTCACACTGAAGAGCTGCTCCCTGTCTGTAGTCTGATTTAGCCTTTACACAGCCGTGCTGACGCCTGACCTAGGTGAGGATGTGTCCACAGCTGTTGAGAGCTGTTTGCATCTAACTGAAACTCTCCCCACTTTGAATACAGTAGATGAAATTCAGACCCCTAAAGCAAGAAAGATGGAGTTTTTCAATCCGGTGCTAAATGAAAATCAGAAGTTAGCAGTTAAAAGGATTCTGAGTGGCGACTGCCGTCCCCTCCCGTATATTCTCTTCGGGCCTCCTGGGACTGGAAAGACAGTGACAATAATAGAGGCTGTTTTACAGGTAAGGACAGCGGCACCGCGGGTGCTGTGGCTCTGTGCTGCTGTTCACGTGTCGTCCGTGTCTTCAGGAAGTGTGGGTTTAGATTGTAGAATCGGACAGCTGGAAAGAGCTTGAGAAATACCAGTTATTTCATAATGTTAAGTCTGTTTATGTGGATATGTGGGGATTTAAAAGCTTATTTCATAGGTTTAGAAGGAAACTCATTTTTAGCCTAGTAAACTGTTTTATCTGAATGATGAAATTTTGCCGCAGAAGTAACTCTCGGAGTAGCTACAGCCACCATTCTGCAGAAGTTTTAGATATCTTCATTTGTAATTGAAGTTAAGTTTGTGAAAATATTGTGTACAGATGCTTCTTGACTTTTGATGGAGTTACCACCTAATAAACCCATTGTAATGGGATTTGGGAAAAGCCTGTTTCAGGCTCATCAAGGCATGATCCGTTGTAAGTTGAGGAGCAGACTGACTGGGGATGGCCTTCACACCATCATACAGTCAAAAAAGTGTTAAGTCAAACCATTGTAAGTCGAAGACCGTCTACATTTAGCATCATTCAGGATTCAAATTAGCAAACAGGTATTGAGTGCACAATTGTACAACATGCCGGATGTGTGCAGATGAATCTGACTCTGTTTCTGCCCTGGAAGGTGGTTTAGAATCTTAGAGAGTGTGGAGAACCTTCCCACCTTACCCACGCCTTGGCAGCAGTATTATGAGGCAGAGTCGTGGCCCAGGTCTCAGTGTGTTGGGGGCTGGCATCTGAGCCCACGCAGCTGAGTTCCTGCACCAAATGTTCATGTTGAACTTAGGCTCCTGGTTTCCACCTTGCATGTGGATGTTGAGCCTTGGTCTCTTGTGTGTCTTTGATGAAGGTGCACTTTGCCTTGCCGGACAGTCGGATTTTAGTCTGTGCGCCCTCCAACAGCGCCGCTGACCTCGTGTGTCTGCGGCTGCACGAGAGCAAGGTGCTACGGCCAGCCACCATGGTCCGGGTGAACGCCACCTGCAGGTTTGAGGAGGTGAGCCCTTGTGAGCAGTGGAAGGGCACCAGAACCCCTCCATGGAACATAGGAAATGCCAAGTGAGCAGGGGAGGGCAGGGATAGGAGGGTGGGCAGAGAGGTGCCACAGAAAGCCGTGTTTGAGAAATGGCTCTGCAGTGGGACCTCCCTCACCGCTAAATAGTGGAGCTTGATTGCTGAATATTTCATCACATTCTCACTCTGTGTGAGTTATCAGACCTATTGTGGGCATTCGTAGCATTGTTAAATTATCACATTCCTCTTTTATTTAATCCCCAAATGTCTCGTTACTTTATAAGTTTTGTTTTGTTGGTTTGGTTTTAAGTATCCCTTTAGGGAAATTTTAAGTTGCTGGTTTGGTTATATAGTATTGCTTTTATTTGTTTGTTTGTTTGTTTGTTTGAGACAGAGTTTTTGCTCTTGTTGCCCAGGCTGGAGTGCAATGGTGTGATCTCGGCTAACTGCAACCTCTGCCTCCTGGGTTCAAGCCATTCTCCTGTCTCAGCCTCCCAAGTACCTAGGATTACAGGTGTGGGCCACCACATCCAGCTAATTTTGTATTTTTGGTAGAGACAGGGTTTCACCATGTTGGTCAGGCTGGTCATGAACTCCTGACCTCAAGTGATCCACCCGCCTCTGCCTCCCAAAGTGCTGGGATTATAGGCTTCAGCCACTGTGCCCCGCCTGAAATGTTGTGTTTAAAAAAGACATGGGGCCGGGTGCGGTGGCTCAAGCCTGTAATCCCAGCACTTTGGGAGGCCGAGACGGGCGGATCACGAGGTCAGGAGATCGAGACCATCCTGGCTAACACAGTGAAACCCCGTCTCTACTAAAAAATACAAAAAACTAGCCGGGCGAGTTGGCGGGCGCCTGTAGTCCCAGCTACTCGGGAGGCTGAGGCAGGAGAATGGCGTGAACCCGGGAGGCGGAGCTTGCAGTGAGCTGAGATCGCGCCACTGCACTCCAGCGAGACTCCGTCTCAAAAAAAAAAAAAACAAAAACAAAAACAAAAAAATAGCCGGGCGAGGTGGCGAGCGTCTGTAGTCCCAGCTACTGGGGAGGCTGAGGCAGGAGAATGGCGTAAACCCGGGAGGCGGAGCTTGCAGTGAGCTGAGATCCGGCCACTGCACTCCAGGCTGGGCGACAGAGCGAGACTCCGTCTCAAAAAAAAAAAAAAGACATTGAAAATAGCTGGGTGTGGTGGCACGCGCCTGTAATCCCAGCTACTGGGGAGGCTGAAGCAGGAGAATCGCTTGAACCCGGGAGGCGGAGGCTGCAGTGAGCCGAGATCGCACCCCTGGGCGACAGAGCAAGAGCAAGACTCCGTCTCTAAATATACAAACAAATAAACTGAATAGAAAATGTACAGAGTTGTTTTGGGAAAGGATCTGCAGAATTATGTATTATATGTGACTCTAGAGTTGATAAAACATGGACTGAATTGATAAGTATGAAGTATTCTGAGGAAAAAACCTTAAATCATGACTTAGACGTAACTAAGAAGTGGCACCAGGGCAAGGTTCCCTTTTGGAATTCTTTTTGCCCTGGTGATTCCATCCAGTTTATAGAAGTGCTTAATAATTGGAGGAGTAAACTCTATGTCTCCTTGCCCCCAGATAGTTATCGATGCCGTCAAACCGTATTGCAGAGACGGAGAAGACATCTGGAAAGCCTCACGCTTCCGGATAATCATCACCACTTGCAGCAGCTCAGGGTTGTTTTACCAAATAGGAGTGAGGTGAGCCCTGGGCGTGGAGTGCGGCGCGGGACCTCCCAGAGCAGAGGTCGGTGTCCTCTCCTAGCTTCTGTCTGAGGGGCGGATGACCCAGAGACTCAGTGCTCAGGGAGGGAGGCAGGGCTGTGGGCGAGAAAGGCTGGTTGGGGAGGGCCGTGCTTGAATGGAGCCGGGGAGGCTGAGACCCCAAGGACTCGAAGGAGCCAGCAGTGGGATGGGCAGGCAGATGGACTGGCCCGTGTAGAGGCCCCACAGTTGGAGAATGCTGTCTCCCCAAAGGAGACTGGAACCAGAGACTCGTGAGCAGGAACGTCCTGCACGAGGTGGTGAAGGGGAGGCCTGGAGCCTGGGCCTGGTGGGCCGTGGAGGGGCCTTTGGACTGACCACTGGTGAGCTGGGAAGCCAGTGAAGGGCTTCTGAGCAGGAGACTGAGTCGCTTGGAGTGGGCGTGGGGAGGCAGGCTGCCTAGGAAACGGCTGGGCTCTGTAAGGTCAGACCCTCGGGGGCCATTTGTGCCCCTGGTGCTGGGGGCTCTGCAGGGGAGGCAGGCAGAGGAGATGGAGTGCAGGGTGCCGGCTGTCATAGGAGGGCCTCCCCTGGGGGCTGGGAGGAAGAGCTTCGAGCCCAGGGAGGCTGAGTGAGGACCAAGGCACTCTCAGACCCCCGTGCAGGGAGGTGGGGTCGGGGAGGCAGCAGGCAGCTCCCTCTCAGTGAGTAGAGCCAGACAGTGTCAGGGGCACAGGCTGAGGGTGAGAGAGGGAGAAGCTAGGGGCTCCGAGGGAAGCCCCACCCTCCCTGACGGCCTGGAGACAGGTCGCCCTGGACAGTGTCCAGCGTCACAGTGGTCGTGAGGGTGACCATAGGAGGTGGTCTGTCAGCTCCACACGGAGCAAAGGCACAGCCGGCCATGCCTGTCACAACGTGTCATGAATGGTTTCATCGGCGTGTTTTAGTCTCTCACATACACAACGTCCTTTCATCATGAGATTAGTAAAACATGATTGATGAGACACTTTACAATTTTTTTGGTTGAAGTCTTCAAAATCCACGATAAATTTTACACTCAGAGCGTGTCAGGTTTCAGACTAGCCACTGTGCGGTGCCCGAGAGCCATGTATGGCTACTGGATTGGACAGCATAGATCTGAACAAGAGAGGGATTTTTTTTAATGTGTGTTGATGAGTCAAAGGTCAAGAGCTGAAGAGCCCGGCCTCACTGGGGTGCAGAGGGCTCTGTGGGGGCGGGGCGGGCACAGCATGGACCCTGCACCCTGGAGCTGATGTCCAGGTAGTGGGAGGAGGTGACCGGCTGGGGCAGGCCGCCCTCTCAGAGACGCTCTGTGCAGAAGCAGGGAGGGTGTTGCAGCCCAGCTGCAGAGGCCCCACAGGGTTAGCTGGCCACTGGGGGCGGCTGGAGCGGGGAGGGACACTTCAAAGGGTAAAGAAGTAGCAACGTCATCTAGCAAAAGTGACATTAAATAACTGCAATTAATACAGAATTCAAACCTAAATGCTTACATTCTAGGAAAGATACATAATGTTAATTTTTTTCAACAGCAGTGGGGACATGAGATGGGGAAATGGCAGTGTGCTGGTTGCTGCATCTTTCACTGGGAGGGTGCACGGTGTCACTTGTGAAATCCGTGTCTTGAGACCTGAAGTGAAAGGTGTCAGCTGGCCATGAGTGGATGCAGGACGTGCAGGACGTGTGGGGCCCAGCACTGCTGTGAGCAGTAGCCCACCCCGGCACAGCTCTGACCACAGGGTCTCGCCCCACAGTGGGACACCTGAGGCTCAGAGGTGATGGATTTCCCTAGCGTCTGGGGTTGGAGAGGGGAGATCCTGGACTCAGCAGTGAGAAGGGTGAACCTGGGCTTGGCAGTGAGAAGGGTGCGGGCCCACGGTGCCTCCTGTTGAGTGTTGGCATGGCTCCGGACACTCCCTGCCCCATACCTGCTTCCTCGGGCGTCAGGACCTGTTTCTGCCCCAACAGCATTTCCCCACTGAGGCCTCCTGACCACAGAGTAGAAGCTGCTGGGATGGGCGAGCCAGTGAACTTGGGGTGCCTGTTCCTCAGCTTGTGGCCCCAGGTGGGGCGGCCCCTCTGCCCTCCAGAAACAGATCATGTGCCGAGAGTGAGCTCCTGCTCTTCGCTCAGTCCCACAGCCTTCCCATGCAAGAGCTCCGCAGCTTCTCCTGTGGGGGCCGAGCCAGGGACTGGCAGTAGCATCTGACGACTCCTTCCCGCAAAATCCCCACCCCCTCCGTCAGCAACGCTGTGGCCTCTCTGCCCCTGCACCTCCCTTGCCACACCTGGGCACACGGAGAAGGGAGAGCCGGACGGGCGCCCGCCAGGAGGGGCTGCTCTGTAACTGGGAACCTCACTGAGTTTGCAGCAGGGGCCAGAATTGTGGGGAGCCATTCTAGAGACCCCATTTTCTTAATAGTGCACAGATTGAGAAGTGGCTCCCAGGGCCTCAGCCTATTGGCATGGCAGGCCGGGCAGTGCCCAGCTGAGAATAGCTCACAAGGATGAGTCAAGAGGAAATGAGCGGATGGCAGGAGAGGCCACCATCTGTGGCTGCCTGCCCGGCCAGGCTTGTTCTCAGCACTTCACGGCGGCCAGCTCGGCTCTCACCCTAGCCGCCTCCTTAGGGACACGCGGGAGGTGGAGGCTCAGAGAGGGGAGATCAGGACTCAAACCTGGGCATTTTGATAATCACAGGAGTGAGATGCAGGTGGAGAGCAGGCCAGGAGCCTGCGGCGCTTCTCCTGTGAGCTGCCCCCAGGAAGCGCTCGTGTGTTGCCCCTCGCCCCCACTCCTTCTTCCCTCCACATCTCTAGAAATACAGACACTGCGTGCAGAGCACCGGGTGCTGATGTGGCTTAGCCAGCATATCCTGATGCCTGTGGCCTGTCCTTCCTCCAGCCGGGTGACACCCAGACCCCAGCTCCTACACACCCCTGGGCAACCCCGCTTGGCCCCATGGGTGCTGAGCGTGGCTTTGCCAGTGTGTCAGAGGCATCGATTGCTAAAACAATTTGGCAGAAATTACCATTTAGAACATCTTTGCTCTAGAGTTGGACACTTCACTCACGTGTTTGTGGACGAGGCCGGGCAGGCAAGTGAGCCGGAATGCCTCATTC
The DNA here is from genome assembly GCF_003255815.1 of Theropithecus gelada. Taxonomy (NCBI): domain Eukaryota; kingdom Metazoa; phylum Chordata; class Mammalia; order Primates; family Cercopithecidae; genus Theropithecus; species Theropithecus gelada. The sequence goes on along the minus strand of NC_037678.1, from coordinate 588,675 downwards.
CTCTGGGGCTGATGTCAGACGTCAGTGGCCAGGTAAGTCCCGACTACTGTGTGTGCGGCTTCCTCCTCACCCTGTTCTCCTGTAGGGATGGGGGCTGCGGTCCTCCCGGGAACAGTCACAGCCGTATGGGGTCAGGTGGAAGTGCCAAGGACCCTGAGGTGCTGAGGGCCATGGGTCTCTATTGTACTTTATTCCTTTTGGACAAGAAGTGAATGTCTTGACTCACTCATTTCTAAAACAGAGGTTAGGAGCCATTCTAGGTATTGGGGATGCAGCAGTAAAGTCAGGTATGTGGTCCTTGCTGTGGGTGAGCCAGCCGCACAGCGTCTGGAGGGGCGAACAGGGCCGGTGCTCCTGCATCTGACCCGCCTGTGCCTCTGGCTGCCCCGGCCTCCAGCTCTGTGCATCCTCTGTTGTCCGCTCCCACCTGTTTCCTCCCTGGGTGCTTCTGATGGTGGCGTGGGCGTCACCTTGAACTCCCCTGTTTCCCTCCCTGTGGCTCATCGAGGCAAGCTCATCCAGCGTCCAGCGCTGGACGTTTCAGGCTCCTCCTTGGCGCCCATCCTAGATGCCTGTCCCAGTCACCAGGCATGGGGTGGAACATGAAGGTGGCGCTGAGGGAGGGAGCAGGGATTGGTCCAGGCGGAGCAGTGGCGTCGGGCGGCCTCACCAGGTCAAGGCAACCATGAGCAAGAGGCCAGGGGCAGGTGAGATGACGGCCAGGGTCGGCCACACAGAAGCTTCCAGAAGATAGATGGCATCCTTGGGGCTCTTACCACTTTGAGAGATTCGCAGGAGAGAAAGCCAGGCTGCAGAAGCCAGGCAGGTGGCAGGACTTCGGGGAGAAGCGGGGAGAGATGGCTCCAAGCCCTGTCGGCATCCCCTGGTCTCCCAGCCCCTCCCGTCATCCCCTGCAGCCAGAGCGAGTGTGGGCTGGCCTTGCACGTGGCCCCACCCCCACCTGAGCCCGTGGGCGTGGCAATGGCCCCTCGGCCCCTCCCTGCGTGGGCTGAGACGGGCCTCCCTGCGTGGGCTGAGACCGGCCTCCGTGTGCAGATTGTGCTGGCAGGAGACCCCATGCAGCTCGGCCCAGTCATTAAGTCCAGACTCGCCATGGCCTATGGTCTGAACGTGTCCTTGTTGGAACGGCTGATGTCTCGACCCGCGTACCAGAGGGATGAAAATGCTTTCGGTGCTTGTGGCGCACATAACCCCCTGTTGGTGAGTCACAGACTCCAGCATGTTCCTGTCCCAGTTAAGCAGACACAGGCTCCGGGGCAGTTGAGCAGCTCGCCCCTCTGTCCACCCAAGTGATCTCTGTCCGTGGGCAGAGTGCAGGAGAGCACCCACCACAGCGCCTCCTCTGTCAGCAGAAACTGCAGCCTGGTGCTAATGGCTGAGACTCTGGGGTCAGATACAGTAAAATAAGTTAAAATCTGTGTTACTCTGTGAACATAAGAAAAGCAGGAAGTCACTTTTGTGACTTAAAAAGCCTGCCCTAGAGTGACTGCAGGCAGTGTCTCCTCAGTGGTCTCCGACCCCAAGGTCCCACTGAAGTGCAGGTTCTGGGCTCTCAGCCAACCTTGTACCAAATTCTGAGGGATGGGCTTTGGGATTTGCATCTTTGGAGCCCCCAGCACACTGAGCTTGGGCCTCCAGGGCCCATCATTAAACAGTGAACCAAGTAGCCTCAGTTTTTAAGCCCCTGTAGCCCACAGAAGAACAGTCTCCATCTGATTCCCATTGCCAGTATTAACATCAATAGAAAATGACGGGCAGTTACCGTGGGCAGACTTTCAGGGAAAAGGACTGGACCCCATTCCTGGTTGTCAAGGATGTGGGGCAGGTGGGGGTCTTCAGGCCAAGGAAGGTCTCATGAGGGACCACTCGCAAGACAGGCACCGGCTGTGCCAGGGGCCATGAAACTGCCCCCAGGAAGATGGCCAGCTGCAATCAGCTGCTGGGCCTAAAGGGTGCCTGAGAGCTCTGCTGCGCCTGAGAGGTTTGCCTCATTCTCCAGTGCCGCTGCACCCCTCCACGCGCTAGCTACTTTGCTGGAGGTGTGGGTGCAGGTGACGTGGCTGCAGCAGGGGAGACCAGCATGCTGCTGTCACCACCGTCCCCACCACACAGCCTTCAGGGCAGGTGCATGTGGCACACAGCCACAGGTACAGACAGACCCTGCCACACAGGAGGTGAAGGCCTTGTCCTGTGCAGGGCCTGGGCAGTGTCCTGCACCCTCCAACCAGAGCGGCTGCCACAGTGACCCCAGGGGGCGGCATGCTTTCTTTCTTTTCCCCAGCAGCTGCCCGGCTCCAGCTAAGGCAGAGGTGCCGTGACTCTAGATCGCATTTGGAGTTTGGAGTAGCACGTTGGAGGGTGGACACATTCTAGTTAGGCTTGACAGAGGTGGGAGGAGTCATGGGGCCAATAATGGCGCTCTCGTGCCAGTATCACCTGGCGAGTAACTGACAGCACCACAGGAACTCAGGTTTTCACCAACACGGGCTTTGTTACTCATCCCAAGGAGGGAGAGCCCTGGGCGTGTTCTCCCCAGCAGTGTCTTCCCAAGGGACAGTCAGTGACAGGAGGGCAGAGGGTGCAGCATTGCATGCAGAGGACGGCTCCCCATGGCACAGACGCAGCAAGTCCTCATGCCAACACGTGGGTCATGTGTGATGAGCAGTGTCGAGACTGAGCATTACTCTGACTGGTTGAACTCCTGTAGTCCCTGGAGACCTTCCCTGGCTGCCTACACTGGCACCAGGGGAAGAGTGCCTGCCCTGAGTGAGCTTCCCGGGCAAGTTGGAGGCAGACAGTAAACGTGTCCCATGTACTGGTGACATCACAGTCACCCTCGGCCGCATCAGTGAAGTCACAGCCAGGCCTGCCCAGGGCTGGCCATGCCCCCACAGTCACAGTGTCTATACTCTCCTGGCCCAGGGGCCCAGGAGCTCTTCCTTCCCTGTGGCCAGCGGAGGCAGGGCTGCGTGGGCCAGCAAGACACTGTTTGCAGGGTGAAGCTCTCAGCACACGAGGGAAGCGTCCATCTGCCCTCCTCCCCGCTGCCGGGTTCCAGGTGGCAGGAACCCTTTGAGAGGCCCCTCAGCCCCACCCAGACCCAGGAGAGGAAAAGAGGGTGGCCGTCACACCCTTTTCTTCCTGATGTTCTCATTTTTCTATTCAGATGGACCCTTGGCTTCACCATCATCCAAGGGCTTGGTCTGGGGGCAGGTGACACACAGGGGCACAGGGGCAGAGTCGGGCTTGGAAGTCAGGCAGGCCTCACGTTTGCCGTGCAGAGCCGCTTTTCCTTTGACAGAAACTGTGCCAGGTGCCACCTTCCCCTTGTGACCCATCACCCTCTCCTTGTAGGTCACAAAGCTGGTGAAGAACTACCGGTCCCACGAGGCCCTGCTGACCCTGCCCTCACGGCTGTTCTACCACAGGGAACTCGAGGTCTGTGCGGACCCTACAGTGGTGACCTCTTTGCTGGGCTGGGAGAAGTTGCCTAAGAAAGGCTTCCCTCTCATCTTCCATGGTGTGCGGGTGAGTTGTGTCTTGAACCCGGAGGTGACCATGTGGGGTAAGGACAGTGTGGCAGGAGGTCCTTCCTCCCAGGTGAGGCTCTTGTCACCTGCTTGTGGCGGGGCAGATGCTCCGCTGGTCACTGGAGAGTGAAAAGCCATCAGGGGCTTGTGTCCCCCAAGACGGATGCCGACTTCTCCTGCCAATGAGTTGTGCCTGGTACCAAGGGGACATCATGGGCACCACTCTCAGGTGGTCACAGCAGATAAGCACTGGGCTCCAAGAGAAGCAAAGCTACCCAGTGAGCTCTGGGGGGCCTGGAGAAGCTTGCAGGGCTGTGTGACGGGATACCCCGGGGCCGCAGGAAGCTCCCGGAGGCTGCCGCCGCCTCCCTCCTGGTGCTTCCCTCGAGGGTTGGAGCTGTCAGGAGAGAGCTGGGCAGGGAAGGCAGCAGCCGCAAGCCCGAGCCCTGTGCCTGGGGCCTGAGGAGTGACGGGCCACCACCCCCTCTCTGAGGCCTCATGGAGGGACAGAGTTAGATGCTGAGTGGCCAAGCAAAATTACAAGCATTCACTAAAATGAGATAGTTTGTATTAGGAATTTAGTTAGCAGCAGAAATCAAGTTTTGCATTAACCCCCTCCCCCAGAGGAAGGGGCATTCACGGTATCTGCAGTGAGGGCTGCACCCGGGCCACAGGGGGACCCTGGTGCAGGTGCCCCTTCCATGCCACGGGCCCCGGAGGACAGGGGTCCAGGCTACACCACTCGGCTGCCTCGGGGCCTCTGCATTCCATGCCCCACCCAGCCATGGCCCCCAGTTGCTCTTCGTAAGTTCCTGAGGGAGAAAATCTATCTGTGACCTGTCCAAAGCAGTGGGGTGGGACGTGTGTGTGGTGGCTGCGGGGTGCTCACATCTGGAAGGGAGGGAGTCCTGAGGGGCTCTGCAGTGAGCCGGACACCTCAAGACATGGTGCTCTCTGAGGCAGGTCCCTCCCCAGCAGTGGTCTCCCGCCATCTGTCCTCCTAGCTCTGCCCATCCTCAGAAGCTTTCCTGGGTATCAGGAAAACACACTAGTGGCCAGGCACAGGGGCTCGCCTGTAACCCCAGCACTTCGGGAGGCTGAGCCAGGAGGATTGCTTGAGCCTAGGAGTTCAAGATTAGCCTGGGCAACATAGTGAAACTGCCATCTCTTTAAAAAAAAAAAAAAAAAAAAAAATTTTTTTTTTTAAATTAGCTGCGCATGGTGGCATGTGCCTTTGGTCTCAGCTACTTGGGAGGCTGAGGCAGGAGGATGGCTTGAGCCCAGGAGATTGAGGCTGCAGTGAGCTATGATTGCACCACGGTACCCCAGCCCAGGGGACAGAGTGAGACCCTGACTCTTAAAAACTATATAACTAAATAAAAATAAATGCATGGAGGCTGTCACTCAGCAGCTCTGTGTCCTGACCTAGGATCTGTCACCGGGTAGGCCATGGTGGAGAAGAGGAGTGAAGCCTCTCGTTCTCATTGTGCTTCTCATCAAATTATCCTTGGGTTTCTTTTTTTTTTTTTTTTTTTTTGAGACGGAGTCTCGCTCTGTCACCGAGGCTGGAGTGCAGTGGCCGGATCTCAGCTCACTGCAAGCTCCGCCTCCCGGGTTCACGCCATTCTCCTGCCTCAGCCTCCCCAGTAGCTGGGACTATAGGCGCCCGCCACCTTGCCCGGCTAATTTTTTGTATTTTTTAGTAGAGACGGAGTTTCACCGTGTTAGCCAGGATGGTCTCGATCTCCTGACCTCGTGATCCGCCGTCTCGGCCTCCCAAAGTCCTGGGATTACAGGCGTGAGCCACCACGCCCGGCCTATCCTTGGGTTTCTAATCGTTCTTGTCTTACGAATTTTAACTGCTACGTTTCATGCATACAATTTATCATTGCTTTATCTTCCTCCTTATGGTAATACTCTTCCATACCGTCCTGTGTGTGAGTGTTAAATTTCACCTCGTAATATTAACATTGCCGTTTTTTTATTTTTACATGGTATGTCTTTGCCCTCTGTTTTCATTCTTTATTGTATTTCTTAGGAGCAGCTAGGTTTTTATATTTAATCCATTTTGGGAGTCAGTTTGCTTTTAGAGACATAAATCAGTCCAGTCTATAGTGATTTCACATTATTTCTTCTTTACCTTTCCTAGTTATTTATTTTATTTCCTGATTCTTTCTAGTTGATTGGTTGCTATTCATTGAACTGTTTCTCAGTTTAGAAGTTTCTGCTATAAGTTTCCATCCCATTAATCTTTTAAGTTTCTTCAGTCATTTATTATTTACAATAAATGAGTAAGTTACATGGTTTAACAACAACAACAAAATTAATTCTTACTGCTTTATCTGGTGGTCACTTTTTTGGGTTTTGTTTTGTGGGGGTTTTTTTGTTTTGGGTTTTTTTTTGTTTTGGTTTTTTTTTTTTTTTTTTGGTTTTATTTTTGAGACAGAGTTTTGCTCTTTCACCCCAGCTGGAGTGCGGTGGCGCAATCTCGGTTCACTGCAGCCTCCGCCTTCCATGTTCAAGCAATTCTCGTGCCTCAGCCTCCCAAGTAACTGGGACTACAGGTGCCTGCCACCACATCCAGCTAATTTTTGTATTTTTACTGCTTTATCTGGCAGTCACTTTTTGGGTTTTTTGTTTGTTCATTTAGTTTTGTTTTGAGACAGGGTTTCATTCTGTCGCCCTGGCTGGAGTGCAGTGGCGCAATCTTGGCTCACTGCAACCTCTGCCTGCCAGGTTCAATCAATTCTCATGCCTCAGACTCCCAAGTATCTGGGACTACAGGTGCCGGCCACCACATCCGGCTAATGTTTGTAATTTTAGTAGAGGGAGTTTCAGCATGTTGGCCTGGCTGGTCTCAAACTCCTGACCTCAAGTGATCTGCACGCCTTGGCCTCCCAAAGTGCTGGGATTACAGGCGTGAGCCACCGCGCCCAGCCTGGTGGTCACTTTTTTAAATTGTAGGGCTGGACGTGGCTCACATCTATAACCTCTGCACTTTGGGAGGCCAAGGCAGGCAGATTGCTTGAGCCCAGGAGTTCGAGAACAGCCTGGACAACATAGCAAGACCCTATCTCTACAAAAGATACAAAAACTATCCGGGCATGGTGGTGCACACTTGTAGTCCCAGCTACTCAGGAGGCTGAGGTTTCAGTGAACTGTGATCATGCCCTGGCACTTTAGTCTGAGCGACGGAGTGAAACCCTGTCTCATTCATTCATAAATAAATTTACACATAATATAAAATTTGTCATGTTAAAAACTTTTTTTTTTTTTTTTTTTTTTTGACAGTCATCTCACTCTGTCACCCAGGCTGGAGTATAGTGGCGTGATCTCAGCTGACTGCAACCTCTGCATCCCAGGTGCAAGCAATTCTCATGCCTCAGCCTCCCGAGCAGCTGGGACTACAGGCGTGCCCCACCATGCCCAGCTAATTTTTGTGTTTTTAGTAGAGACGGAGTTTCACCATATTAACCAGGCTGGTCTCGAACTCTTGACTTCAAATGATCTGTCCACCTCGGCCTCCCAGAGTGCTGGGATTACAGGTGTGAGCTACCACCCCCAGCCTCCATTTTTAAGTGTAAAGTTTAATAGTGTTAAGTATATTCACATTGTTTTGCAGCCTGCAGAACTTTTTTTTTTTTTTTTTTTTTTTTTTTTTTTGAGACGGAGTCTCGCTCTGCTGCCCAGGCTGGAGTGCAGTGGCCGGATCTCAGCTCACTGCAAGCTCCGCCTCCCGGGTTCACGCCATTCTCCTGCCTCAGCCTCCCGAGTAGCTGGGACTACAGGCGCCCGCCACCTCGCCTGGCTAGTTTTTTGTATTTTTTAGTAGAGACGGGGTTTCACCATGTTAGCCAGGATGGTCTCGATCTCCTGACCTCGTGATCCGCCCGTCTCGGCCTCCCAAAGTGCTGGGATTACAGGCTTGAGCCACCGCGCCCGGCCAGTCTGCAGAACTTTTATCTTGCAGTATTAAAATTCTGTACCCGGCCGGGTGCAGTGGCTCACGCCTGTAATCCCAGCACTTTGAGAGGCCAAGGCGGGTGGATCACGAGGTCAGGAGATCGAGACCATCCTGGCTAACATGGTGAAACCCCATCTCTATTAAAAATACAAAAAAATTAGCCGGGCGTGGTGGCAGGCGCCTGTAGTCCCAGCTACTCGGGAGGCTGAGGCAGGAGAATGGCGTGAACCCGGGAGGCAGAGCTTGCAGTGAGCCGAGATTGTGCCACTGCACTCCAGCCTGGGCAACAGAGCGAGATTCCGTCTCTAAAAAAAAAAAAAAAAAAAAATATTCTGTACCCATGAAACAGTAACTTTCTTCCCTGCAGCCCCTAGCAGCCACCATTCTACTTTCTGACTGTATGAATTCAGCTGTTCTAGGTACTTCATATAAGTGGAATTAATCATGGAGTGTTTGTCCTGTGACTGGCTTATTGCACTGAGCATCCTGTCCTCGAGGTTCATCCATGTTGTAGTGTGTGTTAGAATTTCCTCCCTTTTGGGGGCTGAGTAACATTGTATTGTGTGTATACACCACACTTGGCTTATCAGTTCATCTATCAGTGGACACTTGGGCTGCAGATATTTGACTGTTGTGAGTAGTGCTGCTATAACAGGTGTACAAATATCTATTTGAGACCCTGCTTTCAGTCCTCATGGGTATATACCCAGAAGTGGAATTGTTGGTAATTCTAGTCTTAATTTTTTGAGAAACCATCATCTTGCTTTCCACAGTAACTGCAGCATTCCACACCCCACCAACAGTGCCACAGGGTTCGTTTCCCCACGTCCTCACCACCACTTATTTTCTGGGTTGTTTTATAGTAGCCATCTTAGTGGGAGTGAGGTATAGCTCACTGTAGTCTTGATTTGCATTTCCTCAACGATTTGTGGCCTTGAGCAGCTTTTCATGCACCTGTTGGCCATTTGTATGTCTCCTTTGGAGAATTCAGGTCCTTCGCCCATATTTAATTGGGTCGCCTTTTGTCAGTGAGTTTAAGACTTGCTTATAGTTTTGGATATTAATTTCTTCTATACTATTTGCAAAGGTTTTCTCCCCCTCCGCAGATTATCTTTTCACGTTGTTGATTGCATCCTTTGATGCCCAGACATTTTCCATTTGGATGTAGTCCAGTGTATCCCTTTTAGTTATTGCCAGTGGCTTTGGTGTCGTATCCAAGAAATCATTGCCAAACTCAGTGTTGTGGGGTTTTTTCCCTGTTTTCCTTCAAGAATTTTATGGATTTAGGTCTTAGGTTTAGATCTTCCATCTACTTTTGAGTTTACATTTCCAGGTGGTGTCAGGTGAGGGTCCGTCTTCATCCTTTTCATGTGGCTCTCTAGTGTTTCCAGCAGCATTGGTTGAAAAACTGTCCTGGCACCCTTGTCAAAAGTCATCTGGCCATAGGCCGTATATGCAAGGGTTTATTTCTAGGTTCTCCATTCTACCCTGTTGATCTATATGTCTGTCTTTTATGTCAGTATATCTCATCAATGTTTTCTAAGGAAGAGTATTTTCAAGATGAACAGTAGCTATGTCAGAGGTCTAATATCAAAAAAAAAAAAAGAAGAAGAAGATGAGCCAGCCAGCCCTCCACTCTGGGGCTCAGACCCGAGTGGTGGACTCGTGTGACCATCCTCCTCTGCAGCGTTTCGCATGGCTGTGAGCCATGTCATCATCATTTAACATGTGCCATCTGCCCTGCTCCCATGTAAGTTGTGTGTGAGAGCAGGGATTCGTTCTGTCATATTCAGTGTGTATTCCCAGCACCAACTTCAGCTCCTGGATTGCAGCCTTCTGGCGAATATTCATGGAGTGAAGGAGGTTTTCCCTCTTCATCAACCCAGGGCAGCGAGGCACGGGAGGGAAAAAGCCCATCGTGGTTCAACCCGGCCGAGGCCGTCCAGGTCCTGCGCTACTGCTGCCTCCTGGCCCAGAGTATCTCCAGTCAGGTGTCTGCCAGCGACATTGGCGTCATCACGCCCTACCGGAAGCAGGTACGCCCTGCCCAGGTACGCCTGGCTCTGTGAGGTCCCTGCAGCCCCACAGAGGCAGAAACAAGCTCCTTTGAGCAGCAGCAGGTTTTTAAAGGAGCAGGACCGCACTTGAATGTCATTCAGCACGAGAGGTCAGCCGGCTGCCATCCACGCGCCAGTTCCAGGCTTTTCTATGGCCGGAGCCTAGAACAGTTTTTACATTTCTAAATGGTTACATTTATATGTCCCTTGATATTTGGCCCTTTGGGAAAACATTTGCCAGCCCCCAGGTCTAACCCAGTATTTCTCAAAGGGGGCGACTTTGGTTATATTTGAATGGGACACTTCTCATTTCCTGTGACTGCGGTGTGATTATAGGGGAGTTAGTGGCCCCGGAGGCCCAGGGACTGGTCCCAGGAAGCATCTCCACACGTTCACAGTGGCCCTGGAGCTCTGGTGGGGACGCGGGTGGCTCCCATGCCAAACACTTTCATGAAGTATGTGTCCCTGTGGCGTTCACACCACCAAGCAGAGCTTGGAAAGAACCCCCAAAATGCAGAAGAAAAGGTGGGTCCCCTAGGCCGTCACAGTAACAGATCAGCTGTACCACGGGCGTGCCCACTGCAGGGCCCTTCACAGGTGTTATGTTTCCTTTTGTCTGACCTCGGGGCCTCAAGAGGTGAGTGCTTAGCTCTCCCAGAGGTACAGAGTAATGAAGGCTTGTGGAGACAAGTAAGTTGCCAGACATCACACGGCCAGTGTCCTGGTGTCAGCCTCAGCTTGTAGGTGCCGTCCTGCTGAGACACACACCTCAGCTCTAAGCAGCAGACACGCATCTCATTTCTCCTGAAGGACTTCCTCCATCCTTGATGTGTGCTTGTGGGGAGGGAGGATTTTCCACATGAAACTTGGCTTTCCTAATAAGCATTATCCCCCGTCCCCAGTTTAACTAAAACTGGAATTTGTCTTCTAATCAATTCAGATTGGAAGAAAACAATAAAGAATTAAAAAACAATATTGCACATTGGCCAATATTTGGTTCACGCTGTGATGTGTAAAGAAATGGATATGTACAGGCCGGGGGCAGTGGCTCACGCCTGTAATCTCAACACTTAGGGAGGCTGAGGTAGGTGGATCACAAGGTCAGGAGTTCAAGACCAGCCAGGCCAACATGGTGAAACCCTGTCTCTATTAAAAAATACAAAAAATTAGCCGGGTGTGGTGGCAGGCGCCCGTAATCCCAGCTACTCAGGAGGCTGAGGCAGGAGAATTGCTTGAACCAAGGAGGTGGAGGTTGCAGTGAACCGAGATCATGCCACTGCACTCCAGCCTGGGTGACAGTAAGACTCCGTCTCAAAAAAAAAAAAGAAGGCCGGGCGTAGTGGCTCAAGCCTGTAATCCCAGCACTTTGGGAGGCTGAGACGGGCGGATCACGAGGTCAGGAGATCGAGACCATCCTGGCTAACATGGTGAAACCCCGTCTCTACTAAAAAAATACAAAAAACTAGCCGGGCAAGGTGGTGGGCGCCTGTAGTCCCAGCTACTTGGGAGGCTGAGGCAGGAGAATGGTGTGAACCCGGGAGGCGGAGCTTGCAGTGAGCTGAGATCCGGCCACTGCACTCCAGCCTGGGCAACAGAGCGAGACTCCATCTCAAAAAAAAAAAAAAAGAAAAAGAAAAATGGATTCGTACAGTGTTATCTTTAGTCTTTCTTTTAATCTGTTCTCAAGGTGGAGAAAATCAGAATTCTTTTGCGTAATGTTGATCTGATGGATATAAAGGTTGGATCAGTAGAGGAGTTTCAAGGACAAGAGTATCTGGTCATCATCATTTCGACCGTAGGTATCCCTGTTCTCCGTGGGGTTGGCCAGTCAGGCGCTTGCTGCCTTGGGGGTTTTGGGGGCTTCAGATCTAAAGGGGCGGAGGCCGATTCCCAGCACAGAGAAGCAGCTGCAGGCGGAGACTCCCTAGGCCCAGGAGCCATCGTGAGCCGTGGCTGTGGGAAGGTCTTTGAAAACAATACTCAAAAGACATTAAGACAGGAAAGTAAAGAGAAGGGACCCAGGAAGACATGGTGAATGCCTTGGAGAAGGAGGGACACGAAGTTGGAAGAACAGGCAGCTGAGGAGCAGAGAGTGGGAGGGCAGGTACCAACAGGAGAGCCCCTAAGACCCCGCCATCCAGACAGCCACAAGCGTGAGGGCTCCCTGTCTGCAGACGGAGTCCGATGAGTCCCACCCCTTTCTGCTGCCCCTCCTCCTCCCCCTCCTCCTCCCCCTCCTCCTCCCCCTCCTCCTCCTGTTTCTTTTTGAACCAAAAAGGATGTCGTTCTGCTTTTTAACATTCTAAATGTTTTCATATGTCAAGAGTTTCTCTTCATGCCCCCCAAAAATTTAAAACGCCATTTTTTTTTTTATTCATCTCTGTGTGCTTTTAGGTACGGTCAAATGAAGATAGATTTGAAGATGATCGATATTTTTTGGGTTTCTTGTCCAACTCAAAAAGATTTAATGTTGCAATCACCAGACCCAAAGCTTTGCTGATAGTGCTGGGAAACCCCCATGTTCTCGTTCGAGTGAGTTTTCAGGCACTGGGTGGGCTGTGATCACTTAAGGAGGGAGGGTCTGGGCCGGGCGCAGTGGCTCACACCTGTAATCCCAGCACTTTGGGAGGCCAAGGCGGGTGGATCACAAAGTCAGGAGATCGAGACCATCCTGGCTAACACGGTGAAACCCCATCTCTACTAAAAAATAGAAAAAAACTAGCCGGGCGAGGTGGTGGGCGCCTGTAGTCCCAGCTGCTCGGGAGGCTGAGGTAGGAGAATGGCGTGAACCCAGGAGGCAGAGCTTGCAGTGAGCCGAGATCGCACCACTGCACTCCAACTTGGGCGACAGAGCGAGACTCCGTCTCAAAAGAAAAGAAAAGGAGGGAGGGTCCAGGTCACTGGGGATGAGACGCACGTGGCACCAGGAGACATGGGGCCTTCACTTGCTCTCATGCCAGGCTAATTGTTATTGCCAACAGGACCCCTGTTTTGGTGCTTTGCTGGAATACAGTATTACAAATGGTGTTTACATGGGATGCGATTTACCTCCTGAACTGCAGTCTCTGCAAAAGTGAGCACTTCTGCTGTCTTCCTCAAGGACAGGCTGGCTCTAGAACATGCTCTAGCCTGCTCTCCCCTGCTCCCCTCACCCCCACCCACATGCCCCCCAACCCGCTGCAGCCTTAGTCCTCCGCCAGCCACCTTCCTCAGCTTATCCTAGGCTTCAGCAGTCACCGTTTCCTGGACATTCGGGGTCATGTCACCTGTCTTGCATAGGCTAACAGGGTAAACTAAGTCCCCTTGTAAAACCCACAGTGGGAAAAGAGTGCAGCTCCCAGCCTGCTGTGGGAGCCTGACTCACTGGCCATCCGCTTCTCCTCTGTCTGCAGCTGTGGCGACGGGGTGGCAGACCCCTCCTACCCAGTGGTGCCAGAATCTACAGGACCAGAGAAGCATCAGGAGCCCAACTGATCTGCAGTGGCTGACAGCAGCGAAACCATGTGTTCGGCCTGGCCACGATGCTGTTTCCATCTGCTCCGTGGCTCCTGTGGTCTGCCCTTGTCTCACAGCCAGGTGGGGCTGTGTGTGGGTGTGGGGCTGCCAGGTTGAACCCAGCTGCTGCTGCCCTGACTTTGGCATATGCCAGCCTGTTCCTGCCACGGGGCAGTCACTGCCGCCCACCCTGAAATAAACCCTCGAGTGACCCCCAGCAGCCTTTCCACCTCGAGATGTGTGCCCATGTCAGTGATGACCAGGGTTTCATGTGGCCTCTCACCCCTGCTAGCGCAGGTTTTGGAGGTGGCTTGCTGTCCACTTCACCTGAACTAGCCGTGTGCCAGGCTCCAGGCAAGGCTGCCAGCTCCACTCAGCAGAGCGCCAGGGCCATGGACCAGGCATGTAGAGCCCACAGGGCCTGAGGCTTTACATGGGGCCAGGGTTGTGGGGGTGGCAGTCAGGCCTGCCCTAGGCCCAGTGCTTCTGGGAGTTTGCAGCTGGGTGGGTTCCTGGGTGCAGGCCTGCACCCTAGGGGTACTGAGTTTAGGGGTCCTTAGAACACATCTCTGGGCCAGAAATAAAACACGTGGAGACGGGCGACGCATCTCAGGCCAGGTGGAGCAGAGAAGTGGCAGGAAGAACACTTGGGGTGAGCCCCGCACTGTCCTCAGCCTGGTAGGCTGAGGACAACTTCCCAGGTAGGCCCAGGCAGAGCCCCCATGCACGGAGGCTGCTGTGCCCAGCGCTCCTGCAGCCAGCATTTGCTGGACTCCCGCTGCAGAGCAGAAGTCTTGGGGCAAGAACCTCTCCATCCTGTCAACCCCAAATCGAAGGGACGCCCCCCAGGGAGGCTGGGGACTTTTCTGACCCAGGTGAGGGGAGCAGTGGGGTCAGCGCTGACACTGAGAGGCCGCCTCTCTGGGCTCAGTGACCTGGATGTCCTGGCAGGTGGGAGAGAGGCAAGAAGCAGGCATGGGGTCCACACCTGAGGGAGTGCTCTTGGGCAGAGACGTGGGGAGCCACTATTGAGGCTGGGCAGGTGTCAGCTGGGGGACACCTCAGCAATGATCTGGCGTGTGTCCGGCGTGGCAGGAGACCAGGAAGGGTCATTCTATAAAGGACTTGGGGCACCTGTTCGCTGGTGCAAGAGTGGCAGGGAAGCTGTCAGGTGACAGGGAGGGAGGGGAAGAGAAGGAGGTCAGTGAGGAGGCTGCCCTGGAGGGGCCCAGGCTATGGGGAAGGCAGCACTGCTCAGCCACCCACACATCCCTGCAAATCAAGGCAAGGGGAGCAGAGGCAAATGGGGCCTGTAGACAGGTGTCGTCTGCACAGGATTTTGGACTTTTGTTGAGACAGGGTCTTGCTCTATTGCCCAGGCTGGAGTGCAGTGGCACAGTCATGGCTCACTGCATCCTCAACCTCCCAGGCTCGGGTGATCCTCCCACCTCAGCCTCCCAACTAGCTGTTACTACAGGTGTGCACCATCACACCTGGCTAATTTTCTGTAGAGACAGGATTTTGCCGTGTTGCCCAGGTTGGTCTCAATCTCCTGGGCTCAAGTGTTCCGCCCACCTCAACCTCCCAGGTAGAGATCACAGGCGTGTGCCACCACACCTGGCTAATTTGCTTATGATTATTTGTAGAGGCAGTCTCGCTATGTTGGCCAGGCTGGTGCACAGTTTTCAACTTTGGTGCTTGGAGTCCCCTAAATGAAACCTTAAGGGAGTGTATCTCTTCCCTCATTTTTTTAGTTATCTAAGGTTTTTGTTCATCATGTTTTAAACGTGCTTGTGATGTAAGTCACAGCATATTATAAATCTTGCCATTTTATTTATTTTTATTTTTTATTTTATTTATTTATTTATTTATTTATTTATTTATTTATTTATTTTTGAGATGGAGTCTCACTCTGTCGCCCAGGCTGGAGTGCAGTGGCCGGATCTCAGCTCACTGCAAGCTCTGCCTCCCGGGTTCAGGCCATTCTCCTGCCTCAGCCTCCCGAGTAGCTGGGACTACAGGTGCCGCCACCACGCCCGGCTCATTTTTTGTATTTTTAGTAAAGACAAGGTTTCACCAAGTTAGCCAGGATGGTCTCCATCTCCTAACTTTGTGATCCACCCGCCTCGGCCTCCCAGAGTGTTGGGATTACAGGCGTGAGCCACCGTGCCTGGCCAAATCTTGCCATTTTAAAGAAAAACAATTTAAACAGCGTTTTCAGTGTATCCAGTGGAACAAAAAATGCCATTACAATGTGATACCATCATCCACTTAGAGGACACCAGCAAGTTGTTCTTTCACAGCTAGAAAGTCTATTTCAATATTCTTTTCCTTGAACTCACATTTCTATTCCACTCCCCCACATGTTTGTATCCTAATGCAAAATGTGTTATGTTTGAAAGGTGTGGGCATCTGGGCACAGAACAGGATTTCACCCCCACCTCCTTCACCACCACAGGTGTGTAAGGCCAGTGACGTCGCCGATGTGAAAGCTCTGAGGGCAGAAGGCAGCTCACCCCCACTCCCCACTGAACACCGGGGCGAGGGCTGCTGTGCCAGGCTGAGGACAGCGGGACAGCCCCCAGCCTCCCTGGGAGCAGTGTGTGGGGCAACAACCAGGGCTGCTGTTGGCGTCTGTTACTGTGGCATGGCCTGGCCTGTCCCTACCAAACACATCTCAGCACACCCTGACCAAATACACGCACTGAGGCTTAACATGGGAACAATCTGGCCGATTGTTATTCTTGTGATTATTATAAATACCCAATCAAAATGACATGCATACATTTCCAGTTTTAGTAATAAGCATAAAAATAAAATTGAACTGGAAATTTTTTTTCTTTTTTCTTTTTTCTTTTTTTTTTTTGAGATGGAGTTTCACTCTGTTGCCCAGGCTGGAGTACAGTGGCACAATCTCAGCTCACTGCAAGCTCTGCCTCCTGGATTCAAGCAATTCCCCTGCCTCAGCCTCCTGAGTAGCTGGGATTACAGGCGTATGCCACCATGCCTGGCTAATTTATTTTATTTTATTTTTTTCTTTTTCTTTTTTTGAGATGGAGTCTCACTCTGTCGCCCAGGCTGGAGTGCAGTGGCACGATCTCGGCTCACCGCAACCTCCACCTCCCAGGTTCACGCCATTCTCCTGGCTCAGCCTCCCAAGTAGCTGGGACTGCAGGTGCCCGCCACTACACCTGGCTAATTTTTTTGTATTTTTAGTAGAGACGGGGTTTCACTGTGTTAGCCAGGATGGTCTCGATCTCCTGACCTCGTGATCCACCCGCCTCAGCCTCCCAAAGTGCTGGGATTACAGGCGTGAGCCACCACTCCTGGCCACCTGGCTAATTTTTGTATTTTTAGTAGAGATGTTGTTTCACCATGTTGGCCAGGCTGGTCTTAAACTCCTGACCTCAAGTGATCCGCCCACCTCAGCCTCCCAAAGTGCTGGGACTACAGGCGTGAGCCACCGCACCTGGCCAGAAATGCATTATTTAATTATCTGTATGGGGCTTATTTGCAAATAATGTCTTCATGCGAAGATATTACTTAGGGCAGAAATGAAAGTTTGTCAGTTTTTTTTCCTGTTTTTCATCTTCATGGATATGGAAGCTCAGAAAGCTTGTTCGCTTAAAGAAAGAGATGGGAATACAAGCTCTGCACAGCACTCACCATCTTCAAGATCCTTCCATGTGTTGAAATCTCATGTTAATGTATCACCAAGAGAAAGAAGCAGCTGCTCCCACAATATGGGGATTTGGGAAGACTGTCCTCCAGTCTGGGCCACCGGAGTGTGAAGACCGCAGGGGTGGACCCTTCACTCCCCCCGCACATCCTCCTGAGGAGGGTAGCAGGCCAGGCAGCCAGGGTGTCATCACGGACCTTTGCTCATGGTTCCACTCACCTGGAATGAAGATGGCAGCCAGGGTGCCGAGTTTGAATCCAGGTCCCGGCTCTGCCACAGGCGTTCCTCTTGTCAAGCTCCCACCACTTCCTGTGCGAGACAGTGACTGGCCAGTGGTGCTCAGTGGCGCTCAACAGGCATGCAAGATCACACCCACTCAACCATCCTTGTTCACTGAAAAGCTGCTGTGGCCCAGATGCTGCCCCAGGCAGGGGGGCAACATGCAAAACAAATGCAGCAGGTGCAGGGGCTCATGCCTGCAATCCCAGTACTGTGGGAGGCCAAGGTGGGGGGTGGGGGGGCTGGGGGGATCAGGAGTTTGAGGCCATCCTGGGCAATATAGTGAGACCCTGTTTCTACAGATAAAAAAATTTTAAGGTCAGGTGCAGTGGCTAATGCCTATAATCCCAACACTGGGAGGCTGAGGCAGGAGGATCACTTGAGCCCAGGAATTCGAGACCAACCTAGGCAATGTGGCGAAATCCCATCTCTATCAAAGCAATTAGCCAGGTATGGTGGTGCACGCCTGCAGTCCCAGCTACTCAGGAGGCTGAGGTGGGAGGATCCCTTGAGCCCAGGAGACGGAGGTTACAGTGAGCCAAGATCATAACCCTGCACTCCAGCTTGGGCAACAGAGAGACCTTGTCTCAAAAAATAATAGTAACAATGTAAAGAAGCCAGGCGTGGTGGCATGCATCTATAATGCCAGCTACTTGAGGGATCAAGGTGGGGGAATTGCTTGAGCCCAGGAGTTCAGGGTTGCAGTGAGCTCTGACCAGTGATGCTCAGGGTTTGCACAGACCGTGAACACAAACCGCTAGGAATAAAGAAACTCAAAGTACCTCGAAGCTACACTCCCCGCCTCAGAATGGTAGATGCTAGAAGGTGGATGGGTCAGAGAGCTGGAAAGAAGATGGTAGATACTAGAAGATGGATCGGTCTGAGAGCTGGAAAGAAGATGGTAGATACTAGAAGGTGGATAGGTCTGAGAGCTGGAAAGAAGACAGGGACAGGAAGCTTTTTCACTGATGGTGTGAGCGTGGACTGGTCCAGCACTTCTGGAAAGCATGGAGAGGCACCCGTGCGAAAGCAGAAAGTGCATCTGAAAAACAAAGGCCCCCACCCAGCAGCCACACTCAGAGGAGCTGGAACTCACTGCTCTGGGTTATCTGGGAGTGACTGAGTTGCCTGGGGGGTGACTTGGTTATGTGAGGGGTGGCTGGGTTCTCTGGGGGTGACTGGGTTATATGGGATGAGTTATCTGAGGGGTGCCTGGGTTATCCAGGAGATGACTGGTTTATCTGGTTTCCTGAAGGGGACTTGATTATTTGGGGATGATTATTTTATCTGGGATGACTGGGTTATCTGGAGGTGACCGAGTTATCCGGTGAATAGGTTGTGTGAGAGGTGCCTGGGGTGATTAGTTTATCTGGCAGTGACTGGGTTATCTGCTAGGGGTGATTTATCTGGAGGTGCCTGGGTTATTTGGGGTGACTGGGTTTATCTGGGGTGACTGGGTGGTTGGGTGCTGGGATTGGATATAGCTGAACTGTCTGCCTTAGGATGAAGTTTGCTGGAAGCCATGGGCGGGCATCCCTCAGAAACATGCAAGGATCTTTAAAAGCACAGACAGCGTGAAAGCTCAAAGCAGACACACATCCCCTCTGCAGCCGAGGGAGGCAGGGGGACCTCCTGGTTTGCTCACAGCAGTGGCCGGCCTGCGAACAGTGGGGCTCAAAATACATTTTTGGAATGAATTATTGAATGAACTTAAAACTCCAATCACGCTGAATCTTTTATATGAAAGATTGTGCACGTACGTCCTGGTATAGTGGGAAGGGGACCTGCACAAGGGAAAACCGCTGCCCCAAAGAGGACCCTGTGGGCGGGGACCACGCGGGATGCACCCGCGCCTGAAGCCAGACTCCCGGCTCCCCAAGGGAGAACAGAACGGAGGGCGGGGCTGTGGGGAGCGGAGGGGATGAAGGTCAGGGAGGCGGCGGGGACCCCCTAAGCTGGCACAGGCCCTGGGAACGCCTGAGGAATAGAGGACGGGATGGGGCGTGTGGGGGAGGAGGTGCGGGCTGCAGAAGCGGGGTCCCCGCGGCGGTGATGGGGTCACTCACGGCGGCGGGACTGGGGGGACTGGGGGGGTCAGGTGGGGGCGGGGAGATGCCCTCATTGTCCGCGCACGGGCGCCCGAGCCCGGGGAAGAGGGCGCCGGCCTCCCCACCCGTGGCCGCAGCACCCCAGGAGCGCGGGAGCTTCTGGGCCCACAGCGGGGCGCGGCCGGGGCAGGTGGGGGCCCCGGGCGAGGAAGCCCCTTCTGCGTCCTGGGCTGGGCGAAGAGCCCTGCGGTGCGGCGGGGGCAGCCCCAGCGCGCGCCCGGTCCTCAAGTCGCCACCGAGCGGCGCCCCCGCCCCGGCCCGGAGCCCCGCAGGGCCGCCCCCACCCCTGCCCACCCTCCCGCGGGCCGGGGCGGCCCCCACCCAGCCACCCCGCGTTCCCAGGAAGACGGACCGGTCATTACTCATTCATTTCATTTCATTTAAATATTTTCTGCAAAGTCATCGCCCGCGCCGCATCTGCGTTGCGGGGGGCGGGGTGGGGGCGGAGCCTCGCCGCGGAGTCGCCGCAGGTAAACAGCCCCCTCCCCGCGGCGGGAGCGGGGCCGCCGGCCCCAGACAGGGACAGCAGCCGCCGCCCGCGCTCCGGGCCGGGATCCCGCCGCCGCCCCCGCCGGAGGCACGCGCCAGGGCGGGGGCCGGGCTGCGGCGGAGGCGGGCGGCTCCTGTGCCCCCCACCCCCGCGCCGGCCCGGGCCGCCCGACCCCTGCCCCCGGGGGCGGCGGCGGCGCGAGCCCCCCCCCCCGCCGCGGGCGCCGCGCCCGGCCAGCCCCGCTCCCGCCCCGCGCCTCCAGCTACTCCCATCCCCCGGAGCACCCCGCTCGGTCCCGGCGTCCCCTGCCACCCTCTCCCGCGCCCCCCGTCCCCATCCCCGTCCCCGTCCCGCGCCCTCACGCTCCCCGATCCCCGCCCCCGCGCTGCGCGTCCCCTCCCGCCCGCGCCCCCCTCGCCGGGCCCCGCCCCGCGCCCCCCGCCCCGCCCGCGCCCCCCTGCCGGGCCGCGCCCCCCGCCCCCCATGCACCACCTCCTGGAGCAGTCGGCGGACATGGCGACCGCGCTGCTGGCGGGAGAGAAGCTGCGGGAGCTGATCCTGCCGGGCGCGCAGGACGACAAGGCGGGCGCGCTGGCCGCGCTGCTTCTGCAGCTGAAGCTGGAGCTGCCGTTCGACCGCGTGGTCACCATCGGCACCGTGCTGGTGCCCATCCTGCTGGTCACCCTGGTCTTCACCAAGAACTTCGCAGGTGAGGCCGGCGGCCGGGGCGCGGGGCGCGGGCAGGGGGCCGTCCGCAGGTGTCCGGGCGCTGGCGCTTCCCGCGTCCCCGGCGGCTCCGTCCAGCCGCGCCCACCGTGACCTGGCTGCGTCCGCGGCGTCCCAGGCACCTTCCACAGCCGCCCCCATCCTCGCAGGTGTGGCTGGTCGCTGGTCGCCCAGACCCCTCGTCTCTATTTTATCGTTGTTCTTCCTTCCATTCGTCCGCCCATGAGCTGCGGGTGGGACTAGGCCTGTCTGGACCCAGGGGTCCCAAATGTCACAAGACATGGGGTCTGGTTTGGAGAATGTCACAAGCAGCATCTGAGGGGGTGCGGGGTGGCCAGGTGGGGACCAGGAAAGGCCGGGACGGGTGTTGAGAGCAGAGAGCTGATTACAGGGGCTGGTGGAGCTGCCGGGCAGGGTCCCCGGGCTGGATTTGGGTGGAAGGAGGGCAGAGTGAGTCTCTGAGAGGCCCAGGCCTTCCACCCCTGCGGCGGCCCGAGGCCTATCCTGGGGCACTGGTGGCCTCTGAAGGTCTGAAGCAGGGGAGCTAGCACAGGGCAGGGCCACGTGTCAGAGCAGGGAGCCTGGAGCTCCTGCATGGAGATGGGAGCTGGACCAGGGCAGGGACCCGGGCTGGTTAGATCAGGACCAGTGAGGGCAGCTGAAGCCACCCAGGCGAGGCAGGAAGATGGACAGAGCAGCCAGCCTGCCTGTGAGCCTCTGCGGGGTGGGGTTGTGGTGCCTCTGCCCTCCCCAAGGAGTGGGGCGAGACAGGTGGAGCCGAGAACTTCCTCCCCTGGGGTCTGGGCCAAAGCAAGGGGGATCAGGGTCTCCTGGCCTGTGTGGCCCAGAGGGGCCAGTCTGCAGCAGGGAGGGGTGCTGGGGCCCTGGGGCCCTCTCTTCTGCAGCCTCCAAACCTTGGCGGACCCTGCCTTAGCACTGGTGCTTCCCGAATCTCGCAGGTGACTCCTTAAGGAGTCACCAGGCCTGAGGGTGGACATTGGCCAGGCTGTCTGGTCCCACCCAGGGGCGGAGGAGGGCTCTGCTGGTCTCCTCTTGGACACTGGAGCCCAGACACCGGGGATTAGAGGACCCCTGGGGTGGGCGCACAGCACACACTGAAGAGCAGGGAGCCCGGGCGTGCAGGGGCCTTGGGGCAGGCCCAGCATGTCCAGGCGCCATGTGTGTTCTCTGTGTTTGTGGCAATAAAGTACCACAAACTAGGCAGTTTCAAATAGCAGACATTTATCTCTCATGGTTCCGGAGGCCAAAAGTCCAAACTCAAGGTGTCGGCAGGGCCCTGCTCCCTCCAAAGCTCTAGGCAAGGGACCTTCCAGCCTCGTGCTGACCTGTGCACCTTGGCTCATGGCCACCTCACCTAGTCTCTGCCTCTGTCTTCTCATGGGCTTCTTCCCTCCCTGTCTGTGTCCAAATTTCCTTTTTCTTTTTCTTTTTTTTTTTTTTTTTTTTTTTGAGACAGCGTCTTGATATGTCGCCCAGGCTGGAGTGCTGTGGTACGATCTGCAACCTCCACCTCTCAGGCTCAGGTGATCCTCCTGCCTCAGCCTCCAGCCTGGGACCACAGGCATTCAACACCACACCGAGCTAATTTCTGTGCCATGTTCTCCAGACTGGTCTCGAACTCCTGGGCTCAAGTGATCCTCCCACTTCAGCTTCCCAAAGTGCTGGGACTACAGGCGTGAGCCACTGTGCCCTTTTTTTGAGACTAAGTCTTGCTCTATCACCCAGGCTGGAGTGCAGTGGTGCGATGTCGGCTCACTGCAAGCTTCGCCTCCCAGGTTCAAGCGATTCTCCTGCCTCAGCTTCCCAAGTAGCTGGGACTGCAGGCACCCGCCACCACGCCCGCCTCATTTTTGTATTTTTAGTAGAGACGGGGTTTGGCCATGTTGGCCAGGCTGGTCTCGAACTCCTGACCTCAGGTGATCCGCCCACCTCGGCCTCCCAAAGTGCTGGCATTACAGGCGTGAACTACTACCCCCGGCCCAACTTTCTTCTTTAAAACGGAAAGGAAGCAAGTGCTCTGCCCCCGAGCACCCTCCCGGGAGCCTATGGGCTGGTTCCTCTTTTTGGCCTCAGCATCCTTGGTGGGCCGAGCGCAGCCCCGCAGCCCTTGATGCCGCAGGGCAGGGTTGGGCCTGAGGGCCCGTGTGGCCAGCTGCTGTCTCGGGATGCGGCACCCTCGAAGGTTGAGGGCCAAATCCCAGGGTCTCCAGGGTGGGCCAGGGAAGGCTGTTGGCCCCCTCAGCCTGCAGAGACTGGAGAATGTAGCAGGTGCACAGCCACCACCAGGATTAGCTTCCTATGGTTGCTGGAACAAACCTACAGGTCAGAAACCAGATGCGAGTCTCATGGGGCTAAAACGACCGTGTCAGCAGGGCTGGCTCCAGGGGGAATCCACTTTCCGCCTTCTCCGGCCTCCGGAGGCCTCCACATTCCTGGCCTTGCAGCCCTTCCTGCGTCCTGAGAGCCGGCCGCGTGGCATCCTCTCTCCCACCTCCGCTTCTGTCCTCACATCCCCTCCCTGACTCTGACCCTCTTAGAGGAAACCTGCAGTTGCCGCCCACCAAGACCCCCAACCTAGGCATGTCTGCAAAGTCCTCGTGAACTGGGAAACGTGACACCGCCACAGGCTCCAGGGTTGGGATGTGGCATCTTTGGGGGCCATGAATCTGCTCACTGCAGACCCCGTGTGGAGGTCTGTAAGGCCAGGGGAATCGGGGAAGAGCCAGGGCCTGGCCTGGGCCGAGGGCTTTGAGGATGAGGCAATGGTCTGAGATGACTAGACAGGGTTTGGCCAGCAGACAGGAGGAGCCTGTGCAGAGCCAGGGGGTCCTGGAGAGGTGTCCCCACTCCCCAGGTGGGAGGGGCTGTCGGGAGGGACCCAGCTTCACCCTTGGGGGTCACCTTGGGGCCATGTGCAGCCCAGACCGCAGGGGTGGGCTGGAGACAAGCTTGGGGATGGCAGAACCGAGGAAGGGCACAACTGGGGGAGGGCCGGGAGGCTGGGCTGTGGGCTGTGGCCTGGGGCCCTGTGGACAGCATTCCAAATATGGGAATATGGGCCGTGGTGGGGTGCGCTCAGACACCCATTCAGAGGTGCTCCAGGCAGCACCAGGCCCCTGGCTGCCAACTCTGACATTGTCACTGGGGCTCTGAGGACTTGGTGTGGACAGGCTTCTTGGCTGGGAAGCCAGTGTTCTCTCTTGGGGCATAGCTGGCATGACCGGGGTCCACACAGCAGTGTCTCCTGATAAAGGGGCCCCTGGCGGCGGCTCTGTCTGCCCTGTCGGATGGGCCAGGCCTTCCTGCCTCTCATTTGGACACCTGCACTGGCCAAGGCAGGGTCCCACTGTCCCTGGGAAGTCCCAGAGCAGGGCCTCAGGCAAAGGACCTGTGGCAGTTGCTGTGTGTGGGATGGGCCCATGAATTTGGGCTCAGTAGCCCCTCTCTGCTGCTCCACCCCCAGTCAGGCCAGCACCCCCGGCCCTGGCAGCCCCTGCTGGAAGCTGCGGCAGCATCCACCGGGAGAGGCCCAGCTGCCGGCACAGCTCTGAGTCCATCAGGACCTGCTAAGGCTGCCAGGAGCACCCTGCGCTCTGCAGGTGCGGCAGGTCCAGGGAGGAGGGAGGCCTTGCTGGACATGCCTTGGGGCCCCCAAAGGGCTGGGCCGCTCACCTGCCGTGAGTCAGGGCAGTATCCTTGGTCGAGCAGATGAGGAAACTCAGGTCAGAGTGACAAGCAGGACTTGTCTTGCTCTTGCTGCCGCCATCCTGCAGGGAGACAGTAACAGGAGTGAGGAGTTCGGGTCCAAGTGAGGCTCCACACAGTGGGGGCAGCTCGCCAGACATGTGGCGCAGTGTGGGGCCCCTGCTTTCATTCACCCTGGAGGAGGCCAGGCCGTCCCCTGCCCCAGAGACAAGGAGCCCTCCTTCCAGTCTCCCTGCGGCCCCACTGGAGTCTGGGCCAGGGGTTCTGGGGCCTCTCCCCACCCATGTTGGCCACACATGCCCAGCAAGGGTGGCTGCCAGGGATGGGCCCAGCTCAGGACGGGACACAAACCTGTCCCTGTTCTCTTCCCCAGGGTGGACGCTCTTCTCTGGCTCCTGGGATTGGCTGTGAGAACAAAACATAAGTAAATAAAATGTGCCATTTTCTCAACCAAGAGAGTGGATTCCTTTGCCTTGTCCGGTTTGCTCTTCTCTGAGTCCAGCTCAATGTCCCCACCGAGGACTCGGGCCTCAGGTCCCAGCTTTTCCTGCCTCTTCCCAGGTTCCCCCCCCCAAACCCTCTGGAGTCCCCAGGACCCTCAGGGGGATCCGATGACTCATGGGAGCCCTGCCTTAGGGGTTGTCTTCAAACCCTCCCTGAGCAGACTGTCCAGACTGGTGGATGTGCCTCGGTGGTGATACGATGGCAGCCAGGAGCTCCATATGCGGTCCGAGGGGCTCGTTGCTGAGCTGGGTTCAGGGCTGGAGGTGCCCAGCTGTGTCACCAGCCGTCTTGCCCAGCCCCCGGGCCCCTGTGGGGCGTCAGCAGTGAATGCCACTCTTCTCAGAGTGGGCGGAGTCTCTAATCTGCCTCGCTTTCCGACCCTCATTCAGGCCTCGGCACAGAGGGACAGGCCTGTCCCTGTTGCTTCTGGTCTGTGGGGAGGGGATTGTGCTGATGTGGGTCCTGCCCTGGGGCTGCTCTTTGGGGCTGGGAGACAAGGCCAAGGCTGGCGTGGGCCCCGTCGCATGTGCTGTGTGAAGGGCTCAGCCTGGACAGACGGCACAGTGGCTGGAGGCCCCCAGGCTTTGAGCCTTCCTGGGAAACATTAGCAAGATCCCAGGCGCTCAGACCCCACACTGAGCCAAGGCTCGAGTGTCCTGAATGCTTTTACTGCCGTGTGTGCCATTGTCACCTGCAGGCAGAGACACGCTCTTGAGGGAAAACACAGAGTTCAGTAACGACCATTTGCCTGCAGTTCGAGGGACCCCCTCTTTTCAATTTTAGCAGGAGATACCACAGTCCAGCAGGTGACATCCCCAACCAGCCCCACCTGGTGTCCGGGGTCCCCAGGCTGGCCAGTCCCCAGAACAGTGGGTCTTAGGGAGGTGCCCCTCACCCGCAAGGGTGGGCAGAGCCCATACTGGCTTCCCAGTGCTGTAGAAACCACCCTGCCAGCTAGGAGCACCTGAGCCAACCGCCTTCCTCCCAGGGGAGCACCGGGCTGTACATGGCCCATGGCTGGGACCTGGTTTGGGTCCGGCTGTGTGGATAGAAGAGGGGCCCTGGCTGGGAGTCCCGACCTGCCTTGGTCCTCTCTGGGATTTGGTTTCGCCTTGTGCACACAGTCCTTGTGACATTTGGAGAGGTGCGTGGCTCAGGTGGTTTCGCAGGCGGTCATGGCTTCAACCTGCAGGTGCCTCCCAGCTGACCTCGTGGGGGTATTCAGGGCCAGACCCCCCACCACCGTGGTGGGGGAGGGGGTGGGGTTCATTTGGGGAACCACAGGCGCTGTGTGGGAGGAGGCTGGAGAGGCTTCTGGGAGGGGTTTGGCAGGGACGTGGTCAGGTCCAGCCCGGTTTCTTCAGCCCAGCCCGAGCCGCCTCCCCGCCCCAGCCCGTGTCTCCTCTTTGCCCCCAGAGGAACCCATTTACTGTTACACCCCGCACAACTTCACGCGCGACCAGGCGCTGTACGCCCGCGGCTACTGCTGGACGGAGCTGCGGGACGCGCTGCCCGGCGTGGACGCCAGCCTGTGGCCGTCGCTGTTTGAGCACAAGTTCCTGCCCTACGCGCTGCTGGCCTTCGCCGCCATCATGTACGTGCCCGCGCTGGGCTGGGAGTTCCTGGCCTCCACGCGCCTCACCTCCGAGCTCAACTTCCTGCTGCAGGAGATCGACAACTGCTACCACCGGGCGGCCGAGGGCCGCGCGCCCAAGATCGAGAAGCAGATCCAGTCCAAGGGCCCGGGCATCACGGAGCGCGAAAAGCGCGAGATAATCGAGAACGCGGAGAAGGAGAAGAGCCCAGAGCAGAACCTGTTCGAGAAGTACCTGGAGCGCCGCGGCCGCAGCAACTTCCTGGCCAAGCTGTACCTGGCGCGGCACGTGCTGATCCTGCTGCTGAGCGCCGTGCCCATCTCCTACCTGTGCACCTACTACGCCACGCAGAAGCAGAACGAGTTCACCTGCGCGCTGGGCGCGTCCCCGGACGGGGCGGCAGGTGCGGGGCCCGCGGTGCGCGTGAGCTGCAAGCTCCCGTCCGTGCAGCTGCAGCGCATCATCGCGGGCGTGGACATCGTGCTGCTGTGCGTCATGAACCTCATCATCCTCGTCAACCTCATCCACCTCTTCATCTTCCGCAAGAGCAACTTCATCTTCGACAAGCTGCACAAAGTGGGCATCAAGACGCGCCGGCAGTGGCGCCGCTCGCAGTTCTGCGACATCAACATCCTGGCCATGTTCTGCAACGAGAACCGCGACCACATCAAGTCGCTCAACCGGCTGGACTTCATCACCAACGAGAGTGACCTCATGTACGACAACGTGGTCCGGCAGCTGCTGGCGGCGCTGGCGCAGTCCAACCACGACGCCACCCCCACGGTGCGCGACTCGGGGGTGCAGACCGTGGACCCCAGCGCCAACCCCGCCGAGCCCGACGGCGCCGCCGAGCCGCCCGTGGTCAAGCGGCCGCGCAAGAAGATGAAGTGGATCCCCACCAGCAACCCGCTGCCGCAGCCCTTCAAGGAGCCGCTGGCCATCATGCGCGTGGAGAACAGCAAGACGGAGAAACCGAAGCCCGCGCGCAGGAAGACGGCCACGGACACGCTGATAGCGCCGCTGCTGGACCGCTCCACCCACCACTACAAGGGCGGAGGAGGCGACCCAGGCCCAGGCCCTGCCTCCGCGCCCGCCCCGCCGCCCGCCCCGGACAAGAAGCACGCGCGCCACTTCTCCCTGGACGTGCACCCCTACATCCTCGGCACCAAGAAGGCCAAGCCCGAGGCGGTGCCCGCCGCCCTGCCCGCCTCCCGGAGCCAGGAGGGGAGCTTCCTGTCCCAGGCGGAGGACTGTGGGCTGGGCCTGGCCCCGGCGCCCACCAAAGGTAGGGGCCGGGCTGGGGGCTGGGGACTGGGGACGGAGGACTGGGGATGGGAGAGGCGCCTACAGCCACAGCGGCCCACGGGAGCCTGCCCAGGGCGCTAGGGAAGGGAGGGGGCCTGGTTTGAGGCCCCCTCAAAGGGGGAAGGGAGGAGGCCAAGGTTTGAACCATCTGCATCAAACGGACTCTGTCAAGGTGAGCCTCAGGCCAGGCAGGGCCCTGGAGACCCCCCGGAGGCAGGTGGGGAGGAGGCAGGCTGGGAGGGAGGCGCTCCTGGTCAGCTTCCTGGAGCTCCGCGTGCACGGTGGAGCCAAGTTCCTCGGGTGAGGAAATTCCACCGACGGCACTGCGGCTCCGGGACAGTGGGGCGGGGGGTGTGCCCAGGCCGGCTGCTGTGTGCAGGGGCGTCCAGGCCCAGCACCTCCAGGGCCCTTCAGAGCCGTGAGCCCTGCTCCCCCGCCAGCCTGCACTGGGTGGGCGCTGAGAGGGGCGCAGTGGCGGCTGGTGTGAGATATCTGTGCTCTTGGCTGTTTGCAGATGCTCCGCTCCCCGAGAAGGAAATCCCGTACCCCGCAGAGCCAGCCCGGGCAGGGCTTCCCTCGGGGGGCCCGTTCCACGTCCGCTCACCTCCCGCCGCGCCTGCTGTGGCCCCTCTGACACCAGCCAGCCTGGGCAAGGCGGAGCCCCTCACCATCCTGAGCCGAAACGCCACGCACCCGCTGCTACACATCAACACGCTGTACGAGGCCCGGGAGGAGGAGGAAGGGGGCCCCCGCCTGCCGCAGGACGTGGGGGACCTCATCGCCATCCCTGCCCCGCAGCAGATCCTCATCGCCACCTTCGACGAGCCGAGAACGGTCGTGAGCACTGTGGAGTTTTGAGGGATGGCACCGCCCAGGCCGTCAGAGCCCCTCCAGATGCCTCCCGGCGGACACCAGCCCTGCGTGGACGTGGCCTCTGCTTCGACCGCACTGCCCACATCCCCAACCTCCGTCCGCATGCCTGGGGCCCCCACCCCACCCGCTCCACAGGGGAACCCGCCCCGACGGCATCGCCAGGCACTGGCTGGGGCGGGAAAAGGTGGCCCCGTGGAGCCGGTGGCCAGGAAGGCTGAAGCCGGCCTCCCATGCTCCTGCATCAGGCGCCCAGCGGTGGGTGGGGGCCTCCAGATGAAGAGTTTATTTTTGTAGTCCGTTTCGTCCTGGCCCCGGGCTGTGGCGGGACAGCCCAGCTGCCCCAGCCCAGAGCCAGGGAAGAGGAAGGTGGAGCCGGTCCCACCAGTGGGGTGGCCACGCCCATGGGGTCACGTGCTCAGGGGTCACCCCCTGCAGGGACCTGATGCCCTCGGGTGGGAGGGACCGAGGTCCACCCTCGGGTCAAAGATCAACATGCACTTTCTCGTTGTCGCCTGACATACATTTTATTTTACTAAGACTGCTGTACCGAACAAGCATATTTATCATCAGGAGACTTAGGATGGGTTTAAAGCAGGATGGTGTGTGTGTGTGAACGGGCATGAGCAGAGGTGGGTGTGAGCAAGCGGGTGTGTATGTACGAGTCTGCACGTGTGTGCATGTGCACAGAGGGTGTGGTGCCAGCTTGGGTGGGATTGTGTGTGAGCAGGCGGGTGAGTGAGCGAGTGCACGCTGGCGCGTGGCCCATGTATGAGGAGGGAAGCAGCCCAACGCAATAACCACGTCCCCCAGCCGGGCCCCCTGCCGTGGCTGAGGCCACACGGCTTCCTGTGGGAGCCCCGGCTGGCACCCGGCTGGTCCCACCCCGAATACCTCAGCCGTGGAGGCCATGTGATGCAGAATTAACAAGGTAGCACCGAGCATATCAATAAATATTATTCTGATAACCGCCTGTGCTCGGCCGGGGACTTCGCCTCCCTCCACACCCGTCCCCTGACTCGGCGCCTCTCGTGGGGGTGCTGGGGGACGTGGGGCAGGGGCCGCCTTCAAACGCGTGGTGGGGGCCCCTCTGCACCCACAGCAGGTGTCACACTTGGAGCAGGACATGCCCTGAACTCAGGCTGTGGGCACGGAGGCGATTCAGCTGTGGCCTGAAGCCCTTGGGCACACAGGCTTGGGAGACGAATGCACGACCCCCTTAGTCTTCCTGCTCCTGCAGGGGAGTGAGGAGGGAGAGTGTGAGGCACCCTCTAGGTGAACAGAGGGCTGGCAGGATCCAGGAAGGCTTCCTGGAGGAGGTGCCCTCAGTGTGGTCTGGGATGCTCAAAACAACATGGAGGTCCTGTGCAGGCGCCTTTGCTGGGGCCAGGACTCCATGGAACAAGGCTGGTCCCATGGGTGCACCATGGAGCCACGTGCCCTGTAGACCCCGGCAGGTGACCCTGAGAGTCTGAACAGAGGCTCCTTGAAGACAGGTGGCTGGGCAGCGAGGCCAGAACCCCATGGGGGCTGGAGTGGGGTCGGTGGTGTAGACCACTAATTGCAAGGGTGGGCGCTGCTGAGATCAGAACGGTCTCACCTCCCGCCTGGCCTGGGTTTCCTGGAAGCCCCATCGCCAGGCCCCTCCTGGAGCAGCCCTGAGTGGGCAGGGCAGGGTTCCCCGGGTTCCCAGGAGTCAGGAGGAAGGGTCTCTCCAGGGTGTGGCCCCCACAGCCAGGGCCTAGTGTGAGACACACGGGGACACAAGCTGGAGGGTATATCTCGCCCTCCACATTAAAACGGAGGTTTTTATACTCTTCTGGGCTGGCGAGGCCTCTTGCCATTAAAAGAGCTGGGCCAGGCGCCAGGGCATACGCCTGTCATGGGAGGCTGAGGTGGGAGGATCACTTGAGGACAGGATTCGAGGCTGCAGTGAGCCATGATTGCGCGACTGCACTCCAGCCTGGGTGACTCCACGAGACCCTGTCTCTAAAAAAAAAAATAAAAAATTTACTCAGATACCCCGTGCCACCCAGGGCCACGCAGGAGGGCACCGGATTGTCACAGACACAGGCAATGGGGGGAAGCGTGGGCAGGGCCTTCACCGTGACTCCACCAAAGGAACGAGTGGGGTGGGGTCACAGGCTCGGGACTCCAGAGTGGACACCCTGGTGGGTGCTGGGCAGGGGCTGCCCCTGGCTGCCGGGTACGTAGCCCAGGGCGATAAGGGCAGGGGGATAGGGTCTAGTGTGTGAGAGCCCACGGAGGAGGCCTGGAGGGGGTGTGGGCCCTGAACCCAGGAGCTTGCACAGGAAGTTGTTTGCTGACAAATCGGTGGGCCCTAGGAGAGGCAGTCTCACCAGGGCCAGCAAGGCGCCGGAGGTCAAAGCAACGAAGCAGAAAATAAAAGGCACAGTTTGGCCGGGCGTGGTGGCTCACACTTGTAATCCCAGCACTTTGGGAGGCTGAGGTGGGCAGATCATCAGGTCAGGAGTTTGAGACCAGTCTGGCCAACATAGTAACACCCTGTCTTTACTAAAAATACAAAAATTAGCCGGGCGTGGTGGTGTGCACCTGTAATCTCAGCTACTCAGGAGGCTGAGGCAGAAGAATCGCTGGAACCCAGAAGGTGGAGGTTGCAGTGAGCCAAGATCGTGCCGCTGCACTCCAGCAGCATGGGCGACAGAGCGAGATTCCGTCTCAAAAAAAAAAAAAAAACGCAGTTCTTCATGCTCACCTAACTCGGGACACCTCCCCAGACTGCACACCCATGTGCCCAGCATTCCCACAGATGCCAGCCCAGGCCAGCCTGGTTGTGCAGGGAGGGCTGAGCCCTGGGCCTTGGCAGTATCGCCTTGGTCCTGCACCCACAGACCAGCTCAGTGGCGAGGGTGGACAGGACATGGCAGCTGAGGAGACCTGAGGGATGCTGGCCTCCAGTGGTAGCGTTTGCCATGGGCATCCTTGCTGCTCTCAAGCTGGGGCTGAGGTCCTACCTCCCGGGCCCTCCTCATCCTCACACGTGCACCCATCCTCCCTGCTCCAGAGGCCACCCAGCATCCCACATGGCTCGGCTCAGAGAGGGAGACGTCCAGTAGTCCTTGGGGGCAGCTGGTCTGGGTGGTGCTGAGTCCCTCAGGCCCTGTCTCCCAGATCGTGAGAGGGGAGTTGTCGGTGCCCAGAAAACGTCTAGGCCGATGTGGGGCTTGAGCTGACCTGGGGGACAGAGGAGGCCTCAGGTGGAGCCACCTGGAGTCTTCAATGGGGCCAGGGCCATGGGCAGCAGCCACGCTGCCCATCCCCCGCCTGTGGGCCTCGGCCTGGCAGGAGGTGTCAAACCAGCTCCTGTCTGGAAAGAGGTTCGTACCTCAAGTGAGCACCCCGCCCTGTGCTGGAGCAGCCCTCCTCGCGGCCCATGATGGGGAACTGGTGTCCGTCCCACAGTGAGACACTGGCTCCCGACTCTCCCAGGCAACGTCACCGTCTCATCCCCAGACCTGTTCCTCTGGCTATGTCCTTGCCAGCTGTGCCACGTTCCTAGAGGCAGGCGGGCAGAGGCCTGAAAGGGTGGCGCTCACCCTTGGCACTGGGTCAGGGCTGAACCAGCCCCAACCCCCTTCCCCCATGGGGCTCCCTCCCTCCCCTTGCCCCAACGCCCACTTCTGTGGGATCTGTCACTCTGCTCCGAATGGGACTTGGCCCTTCCTCAAGGTCCACCCCTTGAGGACAAAGCCAGCTGGGGACCAAGACTGTCCCTCCCAGCACAAATGGCTTCACACAGTTTGTTTCTGTTCCCGAGGGCCCCCACCCTCCCTAGGATGACTCCTCACTGCCCCCAGGGCACCTCAAGAAACACCTCCTCTGGCCGCTCCATGAACAGGGCATCCACACGGCCAGCCCCCCGGGGTCGGGGCCTCAAAAGCTCTGGCACCCCAGGGTGCACGTCCTCCACCTCCACCTGACCCTCTTCCCAAGGCAACCCCACCTGCCCTCTATGGCGAAGGTACGGAGCCTGCCCAGAGAAGAGCAGGCTTGGGAGCAGACCTTTAGAAGACAAGCTCAGCCTGGGATGTGGGTGGTGGTGCAAGGCCAGCGGCTAAGGTCCTGCCTCAGTTTCCCCCGCATGCTCCCAAAGGACTCAATCTCCCCCTGTTCTGCTTCTCACCCCCCACAGCCTAGTGCAGCCCTGCAGGGGACCCCAGCCGGATCAGAGGGCAGTTCTGCTTCTCCACTGTCTACTGCCCACCGGAGGCTGGGATCTCGGACACCCTCCCCTCCCCGACTGGCCACCTTGCCCAGGTGAGTCAGAGGGTCGTTCTGCAGCCCAAGGGCCGGCGTTGGTTTGAAATAGTGCCTCCTCCCCCTCCCTGAGCATAGGCAGGCCTGGCAGGTGGATAGTACTGTCCCTGTCGTGGAGAAGGAGGGGCTCCAGGAGGACCTTGCACCCATTCCAGACAGCCAGACGGCCAGGACCGAGAACCCAGGCCTCCAGCTCCCAGGCCAGGGATCTTCCCTCCACACCAACCTAGCGCTGAGAAATGGGTGAGGTAGAGCCGGGGCCACTGCCAACCGCTGCCCTCCTGTGAGGATGTGGCCGAGGTGGTCAGAAAGGCAGAATGACCACAAAGGCAGCGAATAATGAGAATGAATGGAGAGGGTGTGAGCCAGAGGCCCTAGGGCCCAAAGTGAGTGTCCTTCACTGAACCAGGAGGACAGAGGCCTCTTTGGGGACCAGGAAGCTGTAGGAGGGGGCGGAGCCTCTTGTGTAAGAGAGTTCAGTGGGCAGCCAGCCCAGACTGCTGGAGGGAGCCCAGCCTGCTGCTGTGTGGACAGTCATTTTCACCCACCTGCGGGACCCCGGGAGGACCACCCGCAGACTCAGGACTGGGGACCTGAGGGGACCCCTGCGGGCCACCCGAGCGGGGGTAGCTCCTCAGAACCTGGGGCTGGGGCCGGGGCCTCCCTTCCTGGAGCCTGGAAGGAAGCAGGCTCCCCAGCACGAAGTCCTGGTGGACCGCCTCAGGCAGACCCAGACCGGACCCGGGCGCTGCGTTGGACTCCCGCAACCCCAGGCCTGTTGGGTCAGCCTTCCAGGCTCGCTGCAGGTTCCTGCGCGGGGCAGCCGTCACTGAGGTCCTTACCCTAGCTCCAGAGAGTAGCTGGTCCCAGGGCACTAGTAGAGAGGTGCGCCCTCCTCCCTCTTCTAAAGGGTTCCCCAGCTGGGCCCCACCTGACCCCTTTCCCCAACTAACTCATCAGTGCCTGGCAGGAAGACACAGCAGCCCTTCCCTGGTGACTGGAGTCCTGGCCCCAGGGCAGGCCCCGCTCCAAGGACCTGATCTCTGGGCTGGGTCAGCGCGGTAGATGTGGGTGCAGAGCTTCGGGGAGCTGGCTGTGGGGGCCCCGCATGCAGCCCGCAGGCAAACCATCGCCACGCCCACGCCTGCACTAAGCCCAGCGCCAGCGCCAGAGCCAGGTCAGCCAAGAAGCTGGGGTCGTGGAGGAGGAAGACGTGGACCCGGGATGCGCGGTCTGACCATTGCAGGCGAGCGGGGCAGGCGGACGGCGCAGCAGCTGGCTGGCAGCGAGTCGTCTGCATGCGGCGGCGAAGGGCCCGGGACCCTCACTACGCCCAGCCCCCAGTCCGCGCCGTTCCCCGCAGCGCGCAGCAACTTGGCCACCGGGCCCTGGCCGCCCTGGGAGAGGCTGGGTGCAGCAAGGGGGCCAGGAGCCCGGGCAGGAGGGGCGCGGCGGGTGGGGCCGGGCAGTCTCTCCCTGCCCTCGGGGCCGAAGGCGCACAGCGAGGGTCTAGCGTCGGGGTGGCCGCGGCCAGCCGGGTCCCGCTGGGGCCCTAGGGACGATCGGAAGTGACCGCGCGCCAGGGTCCATGAGGCCGGGGGTCGGCCTGCCCTAAGACTCCCGCCCGGTCCCGGTTCTACGCCGGGCTGGCTGCGGGGCCCCTGGGGCCCGACCTCCCCGGGGTGCCCCAACCTGCGGCAAGGCTGAGGTCCCGCTGAGGCATGAGTCCTGGATCAGGGACGGCTCTGGGCTGACTCCCGGAGGATGGACTAGGCCGATCCCCAGAGGGGAGGGGGTCGGGCCGAGGCCCTGTCGGCGCGTTCCCGGATCCCGCGTTCTCGGCTCCTCGCGTCCCACTATCGGCTCTTTCGTGTGGGACTGACGGCTCACAAAACAGTTACATTTCAATATCATTCGACTCAAAACCACCCTGTGGACGCCGTGCGAGCATTGTCCCCATTTCACAGCTTGGGAGCTGCGACCAGAGAATGTGAGCGCGCCTCGCAGCAACGCCGTGGCCGCGGCGGGACTCGAACCCTCCCTCCCTAGTGCGTGCCGGTGCACCTTAGGACCCGGGGGCGCCGGGGCGGGGCGGGGCCTCGCGCGAGGCCCCCTGGGAAGTGTAGTCAGCAGTCGCAGGCCGGGGCCAAGCGGGAAGCGCGTGGGACTACCTTTCCCGGCATGCCGCGCGGCCGCCGGCGCCCTTGGCCCGTCCGCCCCGCCCCGCCCCTCGGCCCCAGCCCGCCCCGTCCGTTGAGGTCCCGCGCCGCATGGAGGCCGGCTGAGGAGCGCCGCTGCCTCGCCTTGGTACGCCGCGCGGCGCGGACAGCGCGTGCGTGAGGACGGGGCCCGGCACCAGGCGGGGGGCGGGCCCGGGTCAGGGCCGTGGGGTGACTGTGGGGGGCGGGAGGAGCCAGCCCGAGTCGGGGGGTGGGGGCCGGGGGGGTCAGGCCCGGGGCAGGTTTTGGGGCCGGGGGAGCAGGGCGTGGGGGTCAGGCCCGGGTCAGGTTCAGGTTTTGGGGCCGGGGGAGCAGGTCGTGGGGGTCAGGCCCGGGTCAGGTTCAGGGTTTGGGGCCGGTGGAGCAGGGTCGTGGGGGGCCGGACCCGGGTCAGGTTTGGGGGCCAGGGTAGCAGGTCGTGGGGGCCAGGCCGGGGTCAGGTTTCGGAGCCGGGGGAGCAGGTCGTGGGGGTCAGGCCCGGGTCAGGTTTGGGGTGGGAGCAGGCCCCGAGCGTTCCCCGCCACCGCTGCCTGGAGCGACGCTGCCGAGGAGCGGAGCCCCCAGGGCTGGGGCCGGGAGGGTCAGCTGCGGCCTCGCGGGAGGGCGCGGGTCGGACCTCTAGTCCCGGGGTCCTCGCGGGTCGGGAGGGCCCCAACCATCCCCGCCTCTCGCCTGCGGTGGAGCCGGCCGAGGTGAGAGTGGAGGAAGGCGGCCCAGGCCTGCGGGTCTCTGGGGGTGCTGGAGGAGGCCAAGCGTGAGGCCCCGGACCCCCGTTGTCCCTCCGGCCCCGCTGAAACCTGGGGCTTCGCTCCTCTGTAGGTGCCTTTGCCCTTCAAGTGGAGCAGAGCGGGGTTCCCATATGGGCGAAGTGGACGCCAGATCGTCCCCCGCTGTGCTCAGCCCAAACTTAAAAGGTCTTTGTAACTGAGCTACCGTGAAGCTGCCGTGTGTCTTTTTCAAAACTTTTACAAGAAAAATGGAGTGGGAGCTGTCTGGGCACTGGCGTCCCACAAACAACCAGGAACTTGCGAAGGTGCTGAGGTCCCTGCGGGACTCCCGCAGCCTCGGTAGCCTCCAGATGGACGCCTCCTAGCTTTTAGGTCCCTAAAGAGGCTGTGCAGGCCGCCAGGCTCACTGCCCTGTGTGTCTCTGCTCCCCGCTTGCTGCCGCCGCCCCTGCAGTATGACTGGTGGGGCCGCTGGCCAGCCTCGCCGGAAGCCCTGATGCTGTGGGGTCCGAGGAGGGGGCCTGGCAGGGTGGGTGGGTGGCAGGAGCCTGTGGGGCCCCCTGCATGGTGGTCAGTGTGGGGGCTGTGCGTTGGCTGTGACCAAGTCCCAGGAGGTTGGGGGCTGCCAGGTGTGCTGGCAAGGAGGCCTCGGGTTCTGGCTCAGGTGTGTTTCCCGTCTCCCAGTTCTGCCACACCTGCGTGAAGCGGTCCCACCAGACCCGGGAGAGGTTTCCTGTGGCCAAAGGCGCCAGCCTCAGAAATGGGAAGCAGGGGAGGTCAGAGCTCTGGGCCACACCCTGGTCCCTCCGAGTTTGTCATTTCTGCAACCCCCAGGTCTGACCAGTTTGGAACCTGGGCTTTCTGAGCCGGTCTAGTGGGTTGGTTGAGAGATGGGTTTTTTCTGGGAACTGCATTTGGTGCTAGCTAGCTTTTGGTCTGCACTAGGAAGCTAGGCTGGAGTCTGGGAGGCAGTCTCTAGTAGGGTGAAGGGGATAGGATGGGTGTCTTAGCTCTGGCTGCTGTAACAAAACATCACAGACCAGGAAACTTTAAAAAAACAATAGGCTGGGCTGGGTGTGTTGGTGTACGCCTATAATCCCAGCACTTTGGGAGGCCGAGGCTGGCAGATCACAAGGTCAGGAGATCGAGACCATCCTGGCTAACATGGTGAAACCCCGTCTCTGCTAAAAAATACAAAAAATTAGTCAGCATGGTGGCAAGCGCCTGTAGTCCCAGCTACTCAGGAGGCTGAGGCAGGAGAATGGTATGAACTCAGGAGGCGGAGCTTGCAGTGAGCCGAGATCGTACCCACTCCAGCCTGGGCAACAGAGCGAGACTCCATCTCAAAAGAAAAACCAAAAAAAACAGGCTGGGTGTGGTGGCTCACACCTGTAATCCCAGCACTTTGGGAGGCTGAGGCGGGTGGATCGCTTGAGGTCAGGAGTTCAAGACCAGCCTGGCCAATATGGCAAAACCCCGTCTCTACTAAAAATACAAAAATTAGCCAGATGTGGTAGTAGGTGCCTGTAATCCCAGCTACTTGGGTGGCTGAGGCAGGAGAATCACTCGAACCCGGGAGGCAGAGGTTGAGATCACGCCACTGCACTCCAGCCTGGGCAACAGAGTGTGACTCTGCCTCAAAAACAAAAACAAAAATGAGGTCTCGGCCTGGCGCGGTGGCTCACGCCTGTAATCCCAGCACTTTGGGAGGCCGCGGCAGGTGGATCAGGAGGTCAGGAGTTCAACACTGGCCTGGCCAAAATGGTGAAAGCCTATCTCTACTAAAAATACAAAAATTAGCTGGGTGTGGTGGCGTGCGCCTGTAATCCCAGCTACTCAGGAGGCTGAGGCAGGAGAATCGCTTGGACCCCGGGGTGGGGGAGATTGCAGTGAGCTGAGATCATGCTGTGGCACTCCAGCCTGGGCGACAGAGTGACACTCTGTCTCAAACAAAAAAAAAGAAAATGAGATCTCGCTAAGTTGCCCAGGCTGGTCTTAAACTCCAGACCTCAGACAATTCTCCTACCTCAGCCTCTCCTGAGTAGCTGGGGCTGTGGGCGAGTAGTCTTCTCCCACCGTGCCTCACTGGTGCTGGGAAAAAACTTAACAGAAATTAATTTTCTCAGAGTTCTAGGGGCTGGACGTCCCAGGTCAAAGGTCACTGGTTGCCATCCAGCCTCCTGGCTTGTAGACGGGCCCTCTTGCGGCGTTCTCACCTCGGGGAGCGAGAGCTCTGTGGTGTCTTTTCCAGGAGTACTAACCCCGTCACTGGGGCTTTGCACTTATGACCTCATCTGAACCTGATCACCTCCTGGAGGCCCCACCTTCTAATACCTTCATAGTGGGAGTTAGGGCTCTAACCTGTGGGTTTTGGGGAACACAGTTCAGTCTGTAGCAGTGGGGCCTGAGCAGGCAGGTGGGATGTGCCGTCTGAGGCATCTGTGGAGCCTGATGCTGCAGGACATTGGATGCAAACAGCCTGGGACTGGATGTCACGTCCTGGGACAGATGCCCTGCGGGACATTGGATGCAAACAGCCTTCTCTGATGCCAAAGGACTATAGATGCTGCTCTGATTTTGTGTCTAGGGCTTTTCTCGTGCAGAACAGATGTCCTCCTGGGCTGTTGGGAACTCTCAGAGGCTTCGTCTGCACAGAGGATCATGGTTTCCAAAGCCAGATATCGCTTTTCACGGATGAGGAACAGCCCTTGGAGAACAAATGTCTTCAGAGGCAGTGTCTAGGGTCTCCTGAAACCAAGCTGCTGAGTCTTTTCTTGCCCTGTGGGTCTCCACCCTGTTCTTTGCCTTTGGGACAGATCATGCTGTGGCAGAGAAGCTCAGAGGCTGAGGCCGACTGCTAAAGCAGCGTCTGCATGTGGCTTGTGCTTGCAGCCAAGAGAGGGCCACCTGTGTGGGACAGGTGGGATGCTGACCCTGGAGGCAAGTTCCCGTCTTAACCGGAGGCTCGTTTGAAGCATCCTGCCCAGGGCAGCGCTGGGGTCTGAGATCTGAGGACCCTGTCTGCCAGCTACCCGTGCTCAGGAGGCATCTCCCACAAATCGTGTTCAGCACCCACCCCAGTCCTGGTCGGTGGACATCTGTGCGGGGCAGGGAGAGTGAAGCACAGCTGGTCTGATAGAAGCGTCTGGCTTCCTTCCAGGCTGCACTGCCTCCCAGCGAGTTGGCCTCACGGGTAACAAGGCCAGAAGCCGCTGTGAGGCTCCCTGGGGCAGTGCCAGCACTGGGGATTTGGGAAGGAGAGGTGTCTGTCCCCCCGGAGGGGCAGCTGGGGTCTGCTGGTCTCTGCTGATGGGCCTGAGCGTATCTGAAAAGGACAGGTAGGAAGCGGGTGGCTGCAGTGTGCGCTGGCCGGACCCCAGGTGATGCTCTGCTGGGACCCAGAGGTTGTAGGGGTGGGATCCAGGTGGGTGGTTCTTCAGACATTGCCTCTGAAGACACTTCAGAGTCCAGGCCCAGCATCTGTGGCTTTCGGGCCAGGGCCCTTTGCTCACCACCAGGCAGCTGGGAGAGGCT
This sequence comes from Theropithecus gelada, assembly GCF_003255815.1. Taxonomy (NCBI): domain Eukaryota; kingdom Metazoa; phylum Chordata; class Mammalia; order Primates; family Cercopithecidae; genus Theropithecus; species Theropithecus gelada. Next base: position 549,547 of record NC_037678.1, on the reverse strand, counting down.
TTGGGCCCAGCTGTAAATGTCTGAGAGCACGGCTGCCTGGAGGAGGCTAGAGGGAGGAGGGCTGGTGACCTGAAATCACACCCTAGAGCTTCCAGGGGCCTCAGCGAGGAGGGAAAGAGAGTGCTGGGACTGTGAGGGGGACTGCCAGATATGTCCCCCAGAATCACGGGCTTTAGGTGCTGGAGGGGCCTCAGTGACCTTCCGCCTGGCCCCCTGCGGGCAGCACGCCTCTGCTGAGAGGCTTCAGGGGCCAGGGCTGGGGGCTGGCACTGCCTCTGGTGGCACTGACATCATCCTGCTCAAGGCTTGGCTGCTGGCCAGGAAGGCTTCTCTGCCCGCCCCGACAGGAGACCTGTGCACGCCCACCCCGTGGCACGACTGGGGTCAGGACCAGCGCCTGCTGCTGCAACTGAGATCCTGCCCTGTCCATGGCCACAGGCGCACCCGGGACCGGCCTCAGAGGCGGGTCTGGCCAGGCTGGGTGGAGGGCGGGGGCTGACCGCAGACCTGGGGCTGCCACACCCATGGGGGAAGGGCTGTGGCAACGTGGGCGCCTCCCGTTGGCTGGGCCGAGGCAGCCTCCCACCGGCTGCACAAGAGTTTCTTTAAGGAGTTTCCCCCGTGCGTGCTGGCAGCCTTGCGCTGCTCTCAGAGTCCCGACTTCCGTGTGTGAGTTTCCCCCGCGCTCCTAAGAAACTGCCTCCCAGACTCCAGCCTAGTGCTCCCCCGTGCTCGTAAGAGTCCCAACTTCCATGTGCAGCTGGACCCAGGGAGGCGGCCATCCCCCGGACCGGGTGCTTGTCTGGGCCAGCTGGCCTGGCAGCTGCTCACAACAGCTTCCAGCGGGTTTTGTAGCTTTCATCTGCAAAAGGGGAAGGAGGCGGCCCAAGCTGCCGAGGCCTTTGCTCCGACCAGTGCCAGCAGCACTTCCTGGATATGCCAACCATTAAGACGCCCAGGCCAGGGTTGGGTCCAGACTCAAACCCAGGTGGAAAGGAGTGGGACCCCCTGCCAAGGCCGCACGGCCCTAGAGGGGAGCCTGTGGGGTGGGCTCCCCTTGCCCTCTGCAGAGGCTCAAGGCCCCCGGGGGCATGAGGACTGGGTTCCCAGGCCAGCCTGGTGTTTATCAGCTGTCTCTTTAGTCTCAGCTGACCTCCCCTGACCATGGCCCCATTGCACCACCTGCCCCAAACCAGGCCAGTTCCTCTTCCAGAAGTCCCGGCTGTCCTCAGGGTGGGCTGCCCTCTTCTTGGTCGGCTTCAGATGGGGCCTCTGGTTGCACTGAGGCCCCTTCCCCTGCTCAGAACTGTCCCTGCCACCCCCCCCCCCCCGACTGCCCTCCTAGACACTGCATGGAGAGCTCCTTCCTGTTCACAGGTGAGGACACCTGAGCTTGGAGGCATCTTAACTCGGACATGCGTGGCCAGGACCCAGCTGGGTCCGTGAGTCCTGGCTGGGGCCGGGGTCTGTGCTTGCGGCTGTGTGCCAACAGGGTTTGCAGAGGAAAGGAACCTGACGTAGCATCTTATTACTCATTGTTCCTTTTTCTTATGAGTTCTGAGAAGTGGGCAGCAGTAGTGATACGAGAATGACCCCAGATGCACGCAGGCATCAGAGCAGAACCTGGCAGTGGCCCCTTCTGAAGCACATACAAGCCCTGTTGTGTCCTCCACAGATGCTCGTCTCTGACTGATGCAGACACTTCAAGACAAAACCACAATGCCTTGCAAGACTAGACAGTTCAGAATAGTTCCCAACGGCTCTTTTTTTTTTTTTACTTTTTTTTTTTTTCTCTTGAGACAGAGTCTCCCTTTGTCACCCAGGCCGGAATGCAGTGACATGATCTCAGCTCACTGCAACCTCTGCCTCCCATGTTCAGAGCAATTCTCCTGCATCAGCCTCCCCAGTAGCTGGGATTACAGGCATGCACCACCACACCTGGTTAATTTGTGTATTTTTAGTAGAGACTTGGTTTCACCAGGATGGTCTGTGTTGGCCAGGCTGGTCTTGAACTCCTGAGCTCAGGCAATCTGCCCACTTTGGCCTCCCAAAGTGCTAGGATTACAGGTGTGAGCCACCATGCCTGGCCTGTTTTGGATATTTTAATGATTCTGCCTGACGACACATCCATCTGCCAGGACATGCATGAGCCATTGACTTTGTCAACAGTCGCTCCTGGCATTCCGTGGCCAGTCTCAGGACAACCTGCTGGTCCCTGCCCCCACCTCAAGGGGCGCCATGGGTCTTGGCCGGCATGTGCCTCTGGTGCTACAGGCGCCTGGCTGTTTTCTTTCTCTTCCTTAGGCTCCTGGGCCCCCAGCCTGAGCTCCTGGTTTCTCTCTGAGGGTCTGTGGGGAGCTGTGACACGTTGGGGCAGCCCCCTCGCATGGCTGCCCCAGCCTGTCCGGGTTTCTGCCATGGTTCCTTCCACACCATGTTTGTCTCTTAATCTGGGAGAGAAGGTTTTGGCTCCAAACACGTTGAACTGTGTGCTTTGCGGATTCCTCTGTCTGTACTGACTCTGATGACGTTGCCTGGGCTGTAGTTACCGAAAGGGGAAGTGGCTTTTGTACAAAGGCCCTGGGGTCTTTGCCACGTGTCAGAAGCTGCGTTCTGTGTCCTGAGATCAGGCACGGAGCCCAGGGCCGCCTTCCTGTGTCTGCCCGCCATGCCGTGGTGAAGGTTGGGCAGCTCTGGCCCTGTTCTGAATGAGGCCTGAGCACCAGCAGCCCACCCTAGCCCGTCTGCATTTTGCTTATGGGGGGTCCCCGGGGACCTGCTGGCTGTTCCCCACCCGGGCCTGACCTGAATGCACCCTGGACCTCAGTAGCCTTTGATGGGCAGGAGGCGTTTGGGGATATGGGGAAAGGAGCCCCCAGTCCCGCCCAACAGATGGTTCTAGACTGACAGAGCACTACGCAGTGAGTCCTGAGCCAGGCCTGGGGCTCCAGGTGGAAACTCCGCCTCTCATGCCTCTCCTCAGGCTCCCCACCCGTGCAAGAAGCCACTGCCCAGCCATGGACGGGGAGGAGCAGCAGCCACCGCATGAGGTGAGGTAGAGGCTGGGCTGGATGCACAGAGGCAGGGGTGGGGGACCTCCCCACTGTGTGGGTTCTCGGGGTCGGTGGCTGCTGTTCTGCAAAGGTGATCTTCACAGGGCTCTCCAGGGTCAGGCAGGAGGCACCTCCGAGGGAGAGGGGCCCTGGGCTGAGGTGGCTGGTGGCCCTGTCTGCCTAGCTTGATGGCAGCCATGCCAGTGACAGCCAAGCAGCAAGGGGCCTAGGCTCCACGGAGCGGCCACGGACCCTGCTTTTCAGGGTGTGTGGTCCACGGAGCGGCCACAGGGCCCTTTCCAGGGTACGTGGTCCGTGGAATTGCCACGGAGCCCTGGCTTTCTGGGGTGCATGGACCCTGACTTGAACTCTCCCTTCCGCCTGCAGGCCAACGTGGAACCTGTTGTGTCGTCGGAGGCTTCAGAGCCGGTGCCCAGGGTGCTTTCTGGGGACCCCCAGAACCTGTGTATGTCTCCCTCAGGGACCTGGCATGTTCCCCCATGTTGGGCTGTTGAGTCAAGGAGGAGGGGGAGGCAGCCAACCGCTGCTAGGGGCTTGGAGCTTGTGGTGAGCAGGGTCCTGGCCGAGACCTGGGGTAAGTGCTGCTGGGCCTGGTGCTCCAGAGGGCAGACCTGCCCCCCAACAGCAGCTGCTCCTGGGCCCTGCCTGACAGTGGAGCCTCTTGGAGGGGCTGCCAACAGCACAGGCCGGCCCCTGGAGGGGCTCTTGAGCACAAGTAGTGTGAGCGGCATGGGAGTCCCTCCTTGCTGTGGCCTCAGCCTGTCCCTCCTGAGTGGGGTGGGGGGCCTGCTTTGCCTCAGAGCCCCTCCCCTAGCTAAGCCCCCTGCAGCACCCGCCCCCCACTGTCCCCCACACCAGGCGTCATCCACAGCAGCCCCCAGGGTCGCCCTCACGGGGTATATGGGGCACAGGACTCCTGAGGCCCTGGCTTCTCGACGGCATCCAGCTCACAGAGTTGGTAGCTGGTGTCTCCATCACCGGGCAGGCCAAGCATGTGGTGTGTGATGCTTGCCAGGGGGCGTGTGCTCTGCACCTGTTTGATTCTCAGAACCCGGGAGGGTTCCGGAGCCCAGGCTGCCAGCAGGCCTGGTGGTGTCCCTGGGGTGGGCCCGGCGGTGTCCCTGGGTGGGCCCGGCCCCACAACGGCCTGTGCTGCTATTGCAGCTGACGTGGACGCCTTCAATCTGCTCCTGGAGATGAAGCTAAAGCGGCGGCGTCAGCAGCCCAACCTGCCGCGTACTGTGACCCAGCTGGTGGCTGAAGATGGGAGCAGGGTGTATGTGGTGGGGACAGCCCACTTCAGCGACGACAGCAAGAGGGACGTCGTGAAGGTGAGCACCACCGCCCGCCACAGCCCGGACGCGGGTTGGTGTAAGCTCCTGTGTCCTGCACTCAAAGGGACCTCGTGGCAGGGCCCGTGTGCCCGTGTGTGTGCACCGCAGGCCATCTGCTTCAACACTCTGTGGTCCCTGGGAGTGGCGCGGTGGGCTTCCTGCCTGGGAGCCATAACAGCCTCGTGCGTCTTCCCACTTGACAAGTGAACAAGCTTCACAGCTTCCTCTCTTGTTGCTTGAAGAATCGAGCTGTCACTGCAGCAGCGGGGTTAGCTAGCCCTGGGGTGACGCCAACGCTGGCTGCCCCTGGGATGGGGCCCCTGGTGCTGGTGTCAGCTGTGCTGAGGGGCAGGGAGCTGGCCATGTTCACAAGGCGTGGCCTGCGGCTGTTGCAGACCATCCGGGAGGTGCAGCCTGACGTGGTGGTCGTGGAGCTCTGCCAGTACCGTGTGTCCATGCTGAAGATGGATGAGAGCACGCTGCTGCGGGAGGCGCAGGAGCTCAGCCTGGAGAAGCTGCAGCAGGCCGTGAGGCAGGTGCGCAGCCGCAGGTCGGGGTCGGGGTCGGGGTCAAAGCCACCTGTGCGCCTGTTGCCCAGGTTCCTCCCACGGCCCATGGCCCCAGTCAGTGTGGCTGTGCCTGGCCCGCCCTGGGGATTACCGGGTTGGGGACCTCCCCTGGGGCAGGAGAAAGGTAAGAGGCTCCATTACCCGGTTTCAGGCAAGGGAGGGGGAAACGGGTGGCTCTCCAAGCTGAGACCGGGGCTGGTCGCCCGAGGACTGGGCTGCTGAGCCTTCGCTGGGGACGGGTCAGGTCTCACTGCAAGGCTGGCCCCCCAGGTACCGCACCCAGGCCCCAAAGTGGGTGGGGCTCAGGGCTCCTCCTGTCCCCACTTCTCCAGCCTTGCAGTGACTGCTGAGGCAGGACTTCCTCACTGCTCTTTGTGTTTTTGTTTTTGTTTGTTTGTTTTGTTTTTTTTAAAGACAGAGTCTTGCTCTGTTGTCTAGGCTGGAATGCAGTGGTGCAATCTCAGCTCACTGCAACCTTCGCCTCCTGGGTTCTAGCGATTCTCCTGCCTCAGCTTCCTGGGTAGCTGGGATTACAGGTGCCCGCCACCACACCCGGCTAATTTTTTGTATTTTTAGTAGAGATGGGGTTTTGCCATTTTGCCCAGGCTCATCTCAAACTCCTGAGCTCAGGCAATCCACCCACCTCGGCCCCCAGAGTGTTGGGATTACAGGCATGAGCCACCATGCCCGGCTGATCTTTGTGTTTTCAAAGGGATACCTGACCCCAGCCCTAGTCAGTTTGCCTTCCCCCTGTTCAAAGGAAACAATTGTAATGAGATCTTGTAGAAACGTCCCTAAACATTTGGCACCTGCCTTTCATTTTTTAATTTCTCCAGGTGAGGGAAGCCACCACGGACCTCTGTGGGCCATCTTGTAAAGGGCAGTCCCCAGTCCAGCCAGGGCCCAGTGCCAGATAGCCTCCCCACCAGAGCCTGGGGCCCAGTGATCTCGAAGGGGCATAGAATTCGGCAGTGCTGTGGTGCTCAGTGCTGCGGCATCACAGAGGGAAGGGGGTGTGGGGCAGGGTCTGGGAGACACCAGGTGTCCGATTCACCTGTCCCCTCCCGGGGGAGGCTCGCTGTGCCCTGGTGTCTGGGTTTCTACCAGGGTTGGTCACAGGCATAGCTGAGCTCAGGCCCCAGCCCCTCCAGAGGTGGAGCTGGTCCCAGCAGACCAAGGCCCCATGCACATCTTATCCTAAGTTAGCCCAGGCTCTCCAGGGTGGCCTGGGCCCAGGAGAAACACGGGCCCTCCATCAGATGGGACATTCCCAGGGCTCAGGCCCAGACCTTCCCTGGGCGTGTGCAGGGTGTGAGCAATTGCCCGGCGCTGCGTGGCCCCCGGGGCTTTGCTGCCCTTCTGTGGGCAGCATCTCCACGCGTGGACACCCCTGTGGCCCCAGCTGGCTGGCGAGACCCGGGGCAGTAGGTCTCAGGCTGTGGTTGCTGAAGATGTGGGTGGCCTGGCGTCTGCACCAGCGGCAGTGCTGTGCTGGCCTCAGCAGGCAGGTGAGTGGCAAGGCCCTGTCTCCGGCCTGCCTGCCCAGTGCCCAGTGTCCGTGCCAGCTCAAGGCGGCCCCTTTGCAGCACAAGACCACCTCATGAAGATCTTTTTTCTTTTCTTTTTTTTTTTTTTGAGACGGAGCAGTCTCGCTCTGTCGCCCAGGCTGGAGTGCAGTGGTGTGATCTTGGCTCACTGCAACCTCTGCCTCTGGGGTTCAAGTGATTCTGCCATAGCCTCCTGGGTAGCTGGGATTACAGGTGCCCACCACCACACCCGGCTAATTTTTATATATGTGTATATATATATATATATATTTTTTTTTTTTTTTGAGACGGAGTCTCGCTGTGTGGCCCAGGCTAGAGTGCAGTGGCCCGATCTCGGCTCACTGCAAGCTCCACCTCCCGGGTTCGCCATTCTCCCGCCTCAGCCTCCGAGTAGCTGGGACTACAGGCGCCCGCCACCACGCCCGGCTAGTTTTTTGTATTTTTAGTAGAGACGGGGTTTCACCATGTTAGCCAGGATGGTCTCGATCTCCTGACCTCGTGATCCGCCCGTCTCGGCCTCCCAAAGTGCTGGGATTACAGGCTTGAGCCACCGCGCCCAGCCAATTTTTATATTTTTAGTAGAGATGGGGTTTCGCCATGTTGGCCAGGCTGGTCTGAGAGAATTCCTGACCTCAAGTGATCCGCCCGCCTCGGCCTCCAAAAGTGCTGGCATTACAGGCGTGAGCCACTGCACCCGGCCTGTGAAGGCCTTTTCTGAAGGGAGCTACCTTTGAGAAGTGACTGTTGAGCCAGCACTCCCTGCTCTGGTCCCACCCTCTGTATGCTAGGGTGGTCCTGCACCTGTCGGGGAGGGGGCCGAGGACACAGCACGGGGCTGGGGCGGAGCTCTGTGCTGGTGCTGCCTGCCATCCCAGTTCTGCCGTTCCCCCAGCGCACCCCGCAGCCCCACCCCTCCAGCTGACGCCTGCTCCCTCTCTCTGCAGAACGGGCTCATGTCGGGGCTGATGCAGATGCTGCTGCTGAAGGTGTCTGCGCACATCACCGAGCAGCTGGGCATGGCCCCGGGTGGCGAGTTCAGGGAGGCCTTCAAGGAGGTGGGCACAGGGCGAGGTAGGGGGTGACCACAGGGATGTGGCTCACAGGGGTGGTCTGGGGCTCCCACTGCTCCCCAACGCCCAGCCTCTGCTCCAGGCCAGCAAGGTGCCTTTCTGCAAGTTCCATCTGGGTGACCGGCCCATCCCTGTCACCTTCAAGAGGGCCATCGCTGCGCTCTCCTTCTGGCAGAAGGTCAGGCTGGCTTGGGGCCTGTGCTTCCTGTCAGACCCCATCAGGTAGGGCTGCCCCCAGGACCCCGGCTGGCCTGCAGGGTGGTCTGCGGGAGGCTCCAGGCCTTCCTGTGCAGGTCCAAGCGCAGCCAGTCCTCACTCGAGGCCTTCCCTGCCCTTTCCGTCTGCCACAAATCCCAAACAAACGTGCTGTGGTCCCTGCCCGGTGTCCACGGTGCCAGCCCTCCCCCAACACGCTGCCCCATCCCTGCGGGGCTGCAGCCACCCTCTCCACAGCAAGGACGACGTGGAACGCTGCAAGCAGAAGGACCTGCTGGAGCAGATGATGGCTGAGATGATCGGCGAGTTCCCGGACCTGCACCGCACCATTGTCTCGGAGCGCGACGTCTACCTGACCTACATGCTGCGCCAGGCCGCCCGGCGCCTTGAGCTGCCTCGGGCCTCTGACGGTGACAGCTGTCCCTGGGCACGGGGCCGCCCGTGAGGCTGAGGCCCGAGCGGGTACTGACCCCTTGTCCTTCCCCACAGCCGAGCCCAGGAAGTGTGTCCCCTCTGTGGTGGTGGGCGTCGTGGGCATGGGCCACGTGCCTGGCATTGAGAAGAACTGGAGCACCGACCTCAACATCCAGGAGATCATGACGTGAGCGCCCACCCCACCCCGCGAGCCCCGCCCCGCAAGCCCCCAGGTGGAGGCTGAGCCCCCGGGAGGCCAACCGCACATGGCGGTGACCCAGACGTGGGGGCTGGGGTGTGGGGAGCCCACCCCCAGCCAGGCCCAGCGCCCCCTCCCTCCTGCAGCGTGCCCCCGCCGTCCGTCTCCGGCAGAGTGTCTCGGTTGGCCGTGAAGGCCGCCTTCTTCGGTCTGCTGGGCTACAGCCTGTACTGGATGGGCCGCCGCACTGCGAGCCTGGTCCTGGCGCTGCCCGCCGCGCAGTACTGCCTGCAGAGGGTGACCGAGGCCCGGCACAAGTAGGAGACTGCTCCCTGCCCGCTTGGGCCCCTGAGGAGCCAGTGCCCCCGCGGCACTTCCTGGGTGCCAGGCGCATCCTAGCCCGCCGGAGGCCCCTGCCACCCCCCATGGGGGTCTGGGCCCGGCCTCGCCTGCCCTCCTGGTCCAGTCACCCCTCCCTCAGCCCACCCAAATAAAGGATTATTTAACTGTCTGAGCTCAGGCCTCCCGGCAGCCCCTCCCCTCCCATACTGCAGGGGCCGTTCACCGGCCTCTGGACAAGACGCCCAGCTCCGAGGAGGCAGGGGCTTGGAGGAGCCGAGGTGTGCGCTGCCCTCTGAGCCCTGGTGGCGGGCGGGGGACAATGGCCACTGTCCCTACCTCACTGTGCCTTCCTGTGCTCCAGCCATGGGAGCTTCGGCCCAGGGGCGGCTCCTGGGGGCTCCAGGGCAGGCGAGACTGGGACAAAGGCCCAGCCCTTGAGCTCCAGCCAACCCTACCATGCCCCCGGCATCCTGGCCCCGGCCACCTCCCCGGCGCCGTCTGCCTGCAGGGATTCTGTGTTTTTGGCTTTTTTAATGTCTCAAAATCTTTTACTCAGGTAATTTTAATTTCAAAGAGAAAAACTGAAGTAAATGTCAAAAAACACCAGCCTTAAATCCAGGGGGACAGAATTCGTGTTCTGGGGTCTGTCCCTCGTGGGCTTGTGTGCAGCCAAACATCAGCTCTGGCTCCAGGCGCAGCCTCACCTGGAAGCCTGTGTCCTGAGCCCCCGGAGTGAGGGGGTGCCCAGGGTGTCTGGCCCTCTGTGGGCAGAGAATGTGTGCACCTATGTGGAAGGCCAAGGACATGGGCTATGGCCGGGCCTGCCCCGCTCAGGCCCCCTGCCCGGCGGCCGTCTTGTGTGCGGGGCCTCCCTCCTGGCTGTCCAGGACACGGCCTGTGCAGCCCCAGCGTGGACCCAGGTCACCTCTGGTTGTGTCTGTCCCGACTCAGTGTTGAGTCAAATCAAGTGTGCATCAGGAGCTGGCCGTGTCCTTCCTGCCACACTCGGGGATTCATTCCTTAGAAACTGAAATAAATTCTAATTTTGGAAATCCTGTTTTGTGACGTGTGGAAATGGGGTTCAGGTAATGAAGGATCCCGGCCTCTTCCCCCATGCTCCAGGGCAGCGTGTGCTGGGGGCCCTGCAGGGGCCCTGGGGGAGCTTGCCTGGTTTCCAGCGGAAGAGACAGGGTCACTGTCCCTCCATGCTGACCTGTGGGACCCTTCTCACCCACCAGGTGGGACGCAGGTGGCCTGCTGACACTCAAGACCCTCCATACCCAGTCCCACCAGATTCCAGAGTGTGGACAGACTGAGCCAGACCCGGGCCGGGGGTCGAGGAGACAGATCAGGAGGGCCCAGGGCCTGGGGAACAGGGAACAGGGGTGCCCAGAGCGGCCAGGCGGGGGCTGCTGAGGAGGGAACGGTTGCTGTGGGCTGCAGGGGAGGGTCGGGCACAGGCACTTCACCACGTTGTCCCTCATCCGGTCACCTGCCCAACCCACGCGGAGTGTCCTGAGGGCTTCACCACGCAGCCTGGAAGGGGCAGAGCTGAGGTCACACAGGTCTGGGAAGCCCACGCTGTGGTCCCAGGAGAAGGTTCTGGATGTGGCTCCGGTAAGTGAAAGGTGGACTCACAGCGCTGTGGGAATAAAGGGAAACCACAGGCAGGAGGGAGGCGCATCCAGGGTCCGCGGTCACCGGCCTCTCGGACTGTCCTCTGGGGCCGGGGCCGGAGGAGATGGAAAGCGGGGGCACCACAGGCTCGTCTGAACCCGCGCGTTCATTGGGCCACACCGACCCCAAACCCCTCCCCCGGGGGTCGGGTCCTTCAAGCCAGCCGAAGACCCCGGTGCCCGCCCAGGCCTCCGGGAGCGTCTGCGCCTGCGGCCTCGCGGGGCCTCTCCGAGCCCGGGCGCTGTTCCACGGGCCGGGCACGGGTCCAAGGCCCTTTCGTTCCTAGACGGCAGGCGAGGGGCCCGAGAGGCCGGAGGCCAGGGGATACCCCGAGAGGCGGCGCGAGGCTCCGGCGGCCCAGAGCTGCGGCGGGGTCCGGGCGGGGTCCCGGCCGCCTGTGGGGCGCGGCGCTAAGCCCCGGCCCGACCTGAACGGACGTGGGCCTCGGTCCCTGCTGCCGGCGCCGGTGCAGCCGAGGAAATCCGGGGCTGCCCGAGCGGGATCGTCGCTGGCGGTCTGGGAGGCGTTTCCATCGGTCACCCCGCTCGCGGCAGCGCGCGCCCCATGACGCCGGCGGCCACCCCGGACGCCTCAGACCCTCGGGCAGGGAGATGCGGACAGACCGACAAGGCAGCCAATTAGAGCCCGGCCAGACACCGCGCCTCCCGCCCCCACACACCCCCACTGGCGATTGGGTTGCGGGACGCGCGGGGCGGGGCTTCCGGGAGGGGCGGGCTGGCTTCCGGGCGGGAGAGGCTGGCTTCCGGCGGGAGCGCCGCCGCGGATGGCCGCGTACAGGGCAGCTCTCGGGGGTTCGCTCGCAGCTGCCCGACTTCTGCCCCTCGGCCGCTGCCACCCGTCGCCCGCGCCCGGCTCTACCTTGTCGGGCGCCGCCATGGAGCCCGCGCCTTGCTGGCTGGCGGGGCTGCGCTTCGACAACCGCGCCCTGCGCGCGCTGCCCGTGGAGGCGCCGCCTCCGGGTCCCGAGGGCGCCCAGTCCGCGCCGCGCCAGGTGCCCGGGGCCTGCTTCACTCGCGTGCGGCCCACCCCCCTGCGGCAGCCGCGCGTTGTGGCGCTGTCGGAGCCCGCGCTGGCACTGCTGGGCCTGGGCGCGCCGCCCGCACGCGAGGCCGAGGCCGAGGCCGAGGCCGCGCTGTTCTTCAGCGGCAACGCGCTCCTGCCGGGTACTGAGCCCGCCGCGCACTGCTACTGCGGCCACCAGTTCGGCCAGTTCGCCGGGCAACTGGGCGACGGCGCCGCCATGTACTTGGGCGAGGTGTGCACGGCGGCCGGCGAGCGCTGGGAGCTGCAGCTCAAGGGCGCTGGGCCCACGCCCTTCTCCAGGTGGGCCGGGGCGGGCGAGGGGCGCGGGTGGGTCCTCCCCGCCGGGGCGCCCCTGCCCTCCACCCAGCGCGGTATTGGGGGCGTCCCGAGGCCACTGCCAAGTGGGGCCTCCTCTCCTCCCGCGGGAGCGCGGTGCTGGCAGCCGCCCGCTCGCTGTGCTCATCAACCCGCCGAGGACCTTGGAGTCAGCTCCACCAGTGACGCCACTCATGTTTACCGACGTTCGCTGGGGCTCCAAGTCCAGGGGTGGGAGCCGGGGTGAGAGGTTAGGCTAACCCTAACCCTAACCCTAACCCTAACCCCGCAGGTCCCCAGCCTTCCTCCGATCGCCCGTGGGGCGGGCCGCTTCGTCCAGCAGCCTCGCTCTGCTACTCTGGCCATGACTTCCATGCGGGCGGCCCTTTTTAACCCCGAAGTGAGGTGGGCATCGTTTAGATTTCGGGGGAGGGGGGCACACAGGTAGTCTAAGGCAAGATCTGGGTCCAGATGCCGCCAGGCCCACCGGGGAGCCGTGCACGCGCCACCTGCCTCTTGTGTACAGATAGCACTTCGGTCTGTTCTGCTCTTTTTCACTAAACAATTAATGTACTTATTCCATATTGTTTACTGCTTTTGTGGAATGACTAGGAAAACAATACACACAAGTGTACATTTTATGTTCAGAGAAATGCTAAAGCCGCGTCTCATCCGGCCCCTCCCTGTGCTCTCATCACCTCCCCCTCCAGTGCCTGAAATGCCCCTCAGTCCCTCAGCATCCCTTCCCTGGGGCTCCGTCTGCCAAGCAAGCTCCTCAGACTGGGGTCTTCCTCACTCCCCCGTCTCCACATCCGTTCTGTTCTGTGTCTGAGGGCAGCCTGGCCCTCCCTCCCCACCCCCAGCGACCTGCTTAGTGTTGACGCACCAGCCGCCCACGGAGCATTTCTGGCCTTGGAACGTGGTGGAGATGCTCAGCCTGGGGCCTGCTTATCCTGTGAGCATTTTTTTTTTTTTTTTACTTTTTTGTTTTTCTTTTTGGCGAACATCTTAAACTTTCGTTTTGGTGATATTTTGAGTTATAAAGACAAATTTTTTATGAGAGTAATCTGTCACTGGAAGACACTTTTTATATTTGAAGACTCGAGTATTAACTCAGTGCTTTCAGACCTGAGGTATGCTAGCATATATTTTCTCCTAAAAATTAAGGAGTCCTCTGACCTTTACTCAGGCCCTGCCTGTCATCCCCACAAGTGTCCTGGGGTCCCTGGCCTCACCAGTTCTCTGAGATTGAGGCTAACATCTGAAGTGGCCGTGAGAAGGAAGAGACTTGAGCGGTGAAAACTGAAAAACATTACTGAAAGAAAGTAAACATAAATGGAAACATCCCTTGTTCATGGGTTGGATAACTTTATATTTGAAAGACAACAGTACTCTTTGAAGAGATTCAGTACAGTCCCTATCAAAATACCAATGACAGTTTTTGCAAAAATAGAAAAACCCATTCTAAAATTCACATGGGGTCAGGTGCAGTGGCTCACTCCTGTAATCCCAGCACTTTGGGAAGCCAAGGCAGGAGGATTGCTTGAGGCCAGGAGTTGGAGACCAGCCTGGGGAAACAGCAAGACCCTGTCTCTTCAAAAAAATGTTTTTTTTATTAGCTGGGCATGGTGGAGTGTGCTTCTCATTGCAGTTACTCAGGAGGCTGAAGTGGAAGAATTCACTTGAGCCCAGGATTCAAGGCCACGGTGAGCTGTGATTGTCCCATTGCACTCCAGCCTGGATGACAGAGTGAGACCCTGTCTCAAAAAGTAATACAATTCACATGGAATCTCAAGGGACCCTGAATGGACAAAACAATCTTGAAGAAAGTTGGAGGACTCATGCTTCCTGATTTCAAAACTTACTACAAAGCCGCAATCAGCAAAACAGTATGGCATTGGCATAAGGATAGACATAGACCAGTGGGATGGAATAAAGAGCCTAGAAATAAACCTTCACATATATGGTCAGCAAATTGTCAACAAGTGTGCTGAGACCATTCGATGGAGAAAGACTTTTCAACAAATGGTGCTGGGAAAACTGGATCCTCATGCAAAAGAATGAAGCTGGGTCCTTACCTACAACATGAACAAAGTTAACTGTAGAGTGGACCAAAGACCTAAGCATAAGAGCTAAAAGTCTTAGAGAAAATAGGGAAAATGCTTCATGACATTGGATTTGGCAGTGATTTCTCAGCTGTGACACAAAAGGCACAGGCAACTAAAGAAATAGACAAACAGGACTTCATGAACACTTTAAAAATTATGCATAAAAATACAGTATTAACAGTAAAAATGCAGCCCACAGAATGGGAGGAAATATTTGCAATTCATGTATCTGGTAAGTGAGTAATATCCAGAATATACAGAGAACTCTCAAAACTCAACAACGGGAAAAAAAAAAACAATTCAAAAATGGACTGGGAGGCTGAAACAGGAGAATCACTTGAACCCAGGAGGCGGAGGTTGCAGTGAGCCGAGATCGCACCACTGTCCCTGGGTGACAGAGCGAGACCCTGTCACCAAAAAAAAAATGTAAGTTAAAAAGTGTTGAGGCTGTGGAGAAATTGGAACCCTTCTGCACTGCTGTGGGAATGTAAAATGATACGGTGCTGTGGAAAACAGTGTAGAAGTTCCTCAAATAATTAAAAATAGAATCACCATGTGATTCAGCAGTCCTGCTTCAAGAGCAGGCTCTCAGGGAGACAGTTGTATACCGATATTCATAGCCAAAAGGCAGAACAAGTGTCTATCAGCAGATGAATGGAATATTATTCATCCTTAAGAAAGAAGATGCTGACGTGCTACAACACGGATGAACCTTGAGGACATGCTGCAGAGTGAAATAAACTGGTCACAGAAAGACAAATCCTGTGCGATTCCACTTACCTGAGGTACCTAGAGAGCCACATTCATAGAGACAAAGTAGAATGGTAGGTGCCAGGGGCTGGAGGGAGTAGAGGAATCGGGAGCTAGTGTTTAATAGGGACAAAGTTTCAATTTCACAAGACAGATTTCTGGACATGGATGGGGGTGATGGTTGTGCAACATTATGAACGTATTTAATAGCAGTGATCTGTACACTTAAAAATGGCTAAGGTGGGCCGGGTGCAATGGCTCATGCCTGTAATCCTCGTATTTTTGAGAGGCCAAGGTGAGAGGATCGCTTGAGCCCAGGAGTTCAAGACTAGCGTGGGCAACATAATGAAACCCCATCTTTACAAAAAGTAAGATAAGAATTAGCCGAGCCTGGCGGCAGTGCCTGTAGTCCCATCTACTTGGCAGGCTGAGGCGAGAGGGTGGTGCTGCAGTGAGCCAGGTTTGTGCCACTGCACTCCAGGCCAAGTGACAAGAGTGAGACCCTGTCTTTAAAAAGCAAAAAAGAAAAAGTGGTTTAAGATGGTAAATTTATGGCCGGGCGCGGTGGCTCAAGCCTGTAATCCTAGCACTTTGGGAGGCCGAGGCGGGTGGATCATGAGGTCAGGAGATCGAGACCATCCTGGCTAACATGGTGAAACCCCGTCTCTACTAAAAATACAAAAAACTAGCCGGGCGTGGTGGCGGGCGCCTGTAGTCCCAGCTACTCGGAGGCTGAGGCGGGAGAATGGTGTGAACCCGGGAGGCGGAGCTTGCAGTGAGCCGAGATCGCGCCACTGCACTCCAGCCTGGGCGACACAGCGAGACTCCGTCTCAAAAAAAAAAAAAAAAAAAAAAAGATGGTAAATTTATTTTGTGTGTATTTTACCACAGTGAAAATAACTGAAGAAAAAGAGGGCAGTCATCTGGCCCTCAGATCTCACATCGCCTTCCCCATGTGTGTCCGAGTCCCTGGCCTCAGCAGTTCTGCAGGACGTGAGGTGGAGACCAGGGCCCTGAAGACGTGTGGGGAAGGGAATGCGAGACCTGGGGGTCAGAAGTGGCTGAGTGCCCTGAGGCCGGTGCTGTTGGAGCCTCAAGGGGCGGGTTTTTCGGGGCGGGCAGCTGGCTTCTCTGCCCTGCCTCCTCCCACTGTGGGTATGAGGGCTCTGGCAGGCACAGAGGAGCTCATTCCTTGGCTGGCCTATACCTGGGCACCCATCCTGGTGCAGACAAAGGCTACTGTGTCCCATGGGGCAGGGCTGCCCCAGGCCCTTTGCCCTTGCTGCACAGTCACACAGTCTTGGCTTCTGCTGCAGAATCCTCGTCCTGGGCAGGAAGACAGACTCCTGCGTGTGTTCAGGCCCATTTTTACCAGAGGCTGTGCCGACAACCTGCTGGGGTGTGTGATTGCTGGAACTGGGCGATGTTGGAGGCTCACGAGGCACCTGACGTCACCTGGGATGGGCGGTTTTCAGGGACGTGTGAGCTGCTCACGTTACATGCGTTCCCTCCTTTCCGTGTGCTGCCTGGAATCTTGGTGTTGGGTGACTCCTGCCCGGCCCACGTAGTGAACTCTGTGTTTGGTTTCAGACAGGCCGACGGTCGCAAGGTCCTGCGGTCAAGCATCCGGGAGTTCCTGTGCAGCGAAGCCATGTTCCACCTGGGGGTCCCCACCACACGGGCCGGTGCCTGTGTCACGTCCGAGTCCACGGTGGTGCGCGACGTGTTCTATGATGGTAATCCCAAATATGAACAATGCACGGTTGTGTTGCGTATAGCTTCCACTTTCATAAGGTAATGCCGGGGTCCTTTAGGGCTGTCTACACACGCTTGCTTAGAGAGTCCTAGGAGATCTGGGCCTGTGCTGCTAGGATTCTGGCAGAAACACAAACTCAGATGACCGCCTTGGCCTCTTCTGAAAGTCTAGCCTGTCCCTGGCAGCCTTAGAAGCTGCCTGTTTGCAAAGTAGCTGCGTGACACCCACTGGGAGGGATCTGAGTGCAAAGGCATTTGGTGCTCGGTTGGGACACTTGTGCTAAGCCCTCCCACGTGCCCGTCCAGGCCCTCGTTGCGGCCAGAGATGGGCCTGCGGGAGCTGGCATGTCTCAAAGCACCAGCAGGGGGTCCAGGGCCACGGGTACCAGAGAAGGGTCCCTGCCTGGTGCTTCTGGGGAGGAGGGGCTCCCAGAGCCTGAGGCTGGGGACAGTGTCCAGAACTGTTTGCTGGAGTTTATGACAAGGAAGTACTTAGACTTGACTGAGGAAATAGCCATTGAAGAAGCAGGAGCCACAAGCGTGCTGTGCCCAGTGTCCTGCTCGTGCTTTCTGATCTGATGGTCAGTTGCTCGTTGGTCTGGAGTCCTGGGCTGGCTCCTCTCTGACGTGAGCCATCAGTTACCAGTTTTCTTTTCTTTTTTTTTTTTTTTGAGATGGAGTCTTGCTCTGTCGCCCAGGCTGGAGTGCAATGGCGTGATCTTGGCTCACTGCAAGCTCCACCTCCCGGGTTCAAGTGATTCTCCTGCCTCAGCCTCCCGAGTAGCTGGGATTACAGACGCCGCCACCACGCCCAGCTAATTTTTGTATTTTTAGTAGAGACAGGGTTTCTCCATGTTGGCCAGGCTGGTCTCGAACTCCTGACCTCTGGTGACTCACCCACCTTGGCCTCCCAAAGTGCTGGAATTATAGGCCTGAACCACTGCACCCGGCCCCCAGCCATCAGTTTTTTGTTGTTTTTTTTTTTTTTTTTTTTTTTTTTTGAGACAGAGTCTTGCTCTGCCACCCAGGCTGGAGTGCAGTGGCCGGATCTCAGCTCACTGCAAGCTCCGCCTCCCGGGTTCACGCCATTCTCCTGCCTCAGCCTCCCGAGTAGCTGGGACTACAGGCGCCCGCCACCTCGCCCGGCTAGTTTTTTGTATTTTTTAGTAGAGACGGGGTTTCACCGTGTCAGCAAGGATGGTCTCGATCTCCTGACCTTGTGATCCGCCCGTCTCGGCCTCCCAAAGTGCTGGGATTACAGGCTTGAGCCACCGCGCCCGGCCAACCATCAGTTTTTGATGTCACCTTGCCACCTGGTGACTAACACTTCCTCCTGAACACCTGAGTGTAGAGTTGTCTGTTGGTCTCGCGGCCCCATCCTGCCCGGGACACCAGCCGCCCACCCCTGTGGCTGCCTGTGGGCCTCTGGCCTTTCCTGTCCTGCGGTGGTGGGGACGGAAGGATCTGGGGCAGCAACTTCCTCTGAGGCCCCGCCCAGTGGCAATGCTGGCATCATCATGAAGTCCATCCTGTGTGGTACGCAGCATCCCTGCTCTGGGCCAGTGGTAACCCCAGTTGTGACAATGAAAATGTGTCCAGACCTTGCCTGATGTCCGCTGGGGGACGGTCACCCTGGAGGACGGCTGTTGCTGAGTGCTCACAGATGTGTGTCCGCAGCAGCTGACTCTGCTTCACACCCCCTTCCCGAGGATGCGGCGGCAGGCCATGCCCCTCCAGGTGTGAGACCTGCAGAAAACCCTCCTCGTGGGGTTGGGGTGGGGGTGCAGGGGGTGTTGGTGATTTCTTACCCCATGGGCCTCCCCCGCACGTGCCCCAGACTATGTAGACAGGGCCTGGTCAGTGGCTGGATGTTGACCAAAAGTGGAATATGTCTGTGTTTGTGTCAGGTAGAGCCAGGGTGCATTCTCTTTGGTTGTTTGCTTTTGTTTTAATCAAGGTTCTTTTTCTGCTGTAGGGCTGCAAGATTTAATAACCACAACAGGCCGGGTGCGGTGGCTCACGCCTGTAATCCCAGCACTTTGGGAGGCCGAGGCGGGTGGATCATGAGGTCAGGAGTTTGAGACCAGCCTGACCAACATGGTGAAACCCCGTCTCTACTAAAAATACAAAAATTAGCCAGGTGTGGTGGCGTGCGCCTATAATCCCAGCTACTCAGCAGGCTGAGGCAGGAAAATCACTTGAACCCAGGAGTTGGAGGTTGCAGTGAGCCGAGATCGCGCCATTGCACTCCAGCCCGGGCAACAAGAGCAAGGCTCTGTCTGAAAAAAAAGAAAAAAATAGCCACAACAACGTGTTTTTCTTTTTCTTATTTTCACAAGGGGTCGGGGTCAGGTTTGACCTGTTGACAACTCGGGTCTTCCCTCCAGGTTTGGATCCTTTGAGATTTTTAAGTCCGCAGATGAGCACACAGGGCGTGCAGGCCCCAGCGTGGGGAGGAACGACATTCGTGTGCAGCTGCTTGACTATGTCATCAGCTCCTTTTACCCTGAGATCCAGGCTGCTCACGCCAGTGACCGCGTGCAGAGAAATGCTGCCTTCTTCCGGGAGGTCAGTGGGCTGCAGGCCGCCCCTCCCTGTGGGTGGGTGCTGGGTGTCCTCGCCTGTGCTGAAGACACCCTCATTGTGGCCGGGGGACAAAGGCTTTTACCCAGCCTCCCCGCCCTTCTCTGAGCTCCCCCTCCTGTCCGCAAACCCCATCACGTGTGCCCTGGGACAAACCTGAAACTCCCCTGGGCTCAGTGGCGTTGGGGGCCCTGGGCGTGCTCTCCTGCTGGTATCCCTGCAGGGCCAGCTCGGGGCGGGGGCGCGGGGTGGAAGCACCATGGGTGCTGGGCACCTCCCACGTGGGTCGACACGTCTTGATGCCCAGGGCAGCCAGTCGGGTCCTGACTGGGGAGATGCTGAGGGCCCGCCTTGGGTCTGGGTCCCTGCCCCACGGTCTGATGGCATCGTCCTTGTCACAGGGCATTCAGTGCACGGTGGGGGAACCCGGCACCTCACCTGGCTGGGCTGGGGTCCTGCAGCATCAGTGGGGTCAGACCAAGTGGGGGTTCGGGGGACGAGGCACAGCATCGTCTTTGAGAAGTCTCAGGCCATCCCTGGAGCAGCTGCAGCCAGGGCCATGTGGGGACCCGCTTTGCCATGTGGCTGGAGGCTGTTGAGCTGCCGTCAGCAGAAGTGGGCCCGAGGCAGGTGCTCCTGGGGCTGTGTCCTGCCCCAGCTGCGTCCCTTCAGTCCACCCCAGCCATGCTCTGTGTCGAGGATGACGGGGCTGCAAAAGGCCGGGAGGAGCCGCTGGGGGCAGCCTGGTACTCCGGCATAGACAGCGTGGGTGGTCAGGGCAGGTCACTCTGCCCCTCTGAGCCTCAGTCTTCTGCCAGGACGCAGGGAGGACAGCACTGCCTGCCTCCCAGGAGCGTTGGTGGCCTGGCAGGAGCGAGGCAGTGTCAGGCCTGTGTTGAGCAGGGTCAGTGGGGCCTTCAGTGCATCTTGGGGGCTCCTGGCCCCCGTTTGTTGGCCCCTATTCTCACAGTTGCCAGTGCTGGGCTGAGTGGGGACTGCTGTCTGGTTGGAGGGGCTAGGCCGGCAGGGTGGTGGTGGCACCAGGATGGACAGTGGCCTGGCCCTGGGGCAGGTGCGGCCCCTCAGTGAGCTGACCCTTCCCTGCTGCTTTGGGGTCTCTACTGGGCCTGCGTCTGGGGTTCCCTGATTTTTCTAGTTTGGGTAAAAGCCAAGTTTTGTGAGCATATAAAAGAGTGGATGCTGTGAGTGGGCTTGAGAACCCTTGACACACACTCTGCATTGCCACGCTGTGGTGGAGGCGGTGACAGGACATCGGGACACATTGCCCAGAAGTACCAGAGTGAGAGCCACTCAGCGAAGCACAGCTGGTTTCCGGGAGGGGAAGGATGGACACGAGTTGGGGGGTCTGGGCAGGACCCGGAGGAGGGAGCAAGCACGCTGTCCCGCCCCCAGGTGACGCGGCGCACAGCGTGGATGGTGGCTGAGTGGCAGTGCGTGGGCTTCTGCCACGGCGTGCTCAACACCGACAACATGAGCATCCTGGGGCTCACCATCGACTACGGGCCCTTCGGCTTCCTGGACAGGTAAGTGGCTGGGGGGTGCAAGCTGCATGAAGCCTGCTGCCCCGAGGCACTGGCCCATGATGCCGACGGGGGCTGGGGGCTGATGTAGGAAGTAGAGAGTCCAGGGCAATCCCGGAGGCCTTGGGCGGAGGCTGTTGAGACAGGACCCCTGTGGGACAGGGCCAGAGAGCCATGGCCACGTGGGAACTTCCTCTGGGCCTCCCCTCCAGGGTGCCTGCACCATCTCCTGGGAACTTCCCCTCAGGCAGGGCGTGGCTCTCTTGCCCTGTGTGGCAGGTACGACCCTGACCACGTGTGCAATGCCTCCGACAACACCGGCCGCTACGCATACAGCAAGCAGCCCGAGGTGTGCAGGTGGAACCTGCAGAAGCTGGCCGAGGCCCTGCAGCCAGAGCTGCCCCTGGAGCTGGGCGAGGCCATCCTGGCCGAGGAGTTTGATGCCGAGTTCCAAAGGCACTACATGCAGAAGATGCGCAGGAAGCTGGGCCTTGTGCAGCTGGAGCTGGAGGAAGACAGGGCGCTGGTGTCCAAGCTCCTGGAGACCATGCACCTGACCGGTGAGTGACCCAGCCGTGCCCACAGCGAGGCGCTTCCTGTGCTATTGTGGTTAGAGATGGTTTACCTTCCAGCTTCCAGTTTCCAAGTGCACAGTCACTCCCTGGGCCCGCCCCAGCCCCTGGCACCCCCATTCTACTCTCTGTCTTTATGGATTTGGTGAACCTAGGGGCCTCCTGCGAGTGGAATCATAAGGTGTTTGTTCCTTGGTGACTGCTTATTTCACTTAGCAGAAGATCCTCAATGTTCATCCAGGTTCGTATCAGGATTTTATTCCGTTTGAAGTCTGAGAAGCATCCCGTTGCGTGGACAGGCCACAGTTTGCTTATCCATGACCTATTGGCGTACACGCTCCTCTTCTGGCTGTTGTGTACGGTATATTGTGTGTTGTGTGCAGTGCTGCCGTGACAGTGAGTGCAAAGCTCTCTGATGCCTGCTCTCAGTCCCGTGGTGTACAGTTGGTAGGACTGCTGGGTTATGTGGATGACTCACTGGGGTGTCCTAGCTAGGACGTGGATGTTGAATAGAAGTAGCTGAGATGGGCATCTTTTTCGTGTTCCTAACCTTCGGGAAAAACTGTTCAGTGTTTCACCCATTGAGTGTGATGTTAGCTGTGGGCTTTTTAACATACAGCTTTTGCCATGCTGAAGTTTTCTTTCAGAGTGCCTTTACCATGAAAGGCTACTGCATTTTATCAAACGCTTTTTCCTGCAATGAAGATGGTCATGTGATTTTATTATTTCATTCATATCTCCTTGCATTCTGGGGATAAATTTTACTTGGTCCTTTTAATATACTATATAATTATTATTTTTTAATATTTTTTGAGACAGAGTTTCACTTCGTTGCCCAGGCTGGAGTGCAATGGCATGATCTTGGCTCACTGCAACCTCTACCTCCCGGGTTCAAGTGATTCTCCTGCCTCAGTCTCTCAAGTAGCTGGGATTACAGGCACCTGCCACCATGCCCAGCTAATTTTGTATTTTTAGTAAAGATGGGGTTTCGCCATGTTGGTCAGGCTGGTCTCGAACTCCTGACCTCAGGTGATCTGCCTGCCTCAGCCTCCCAAAATACTGGGATTACAGGCGTGAGCCACCGCGCCCAGCCTATGCTGTATAATTATTTTAATATGCTGAATTTTGTGAGTATTTTGAGGATTTTTGCATCTGTATGCGTAAGGGATACTGGCTTATAGTTTTGCTTTGTTTTTTCTTTAGCTTATGGCTTTGATGTCAAGGTGGTGCTGGCCTCAGAGCGAGTTAGGAGGTATTCCCCCATCTTCCATTTTTTTCTTCAAAGTTTGCAAAGGATTTTTTGCCATTTGTTCTTAAGAGTATTTGGTAGAATTCACCAGTGAAGCCATCTGGTCCTGGCCTTTTCTTTGTTGGAAAAATTTGGATTACTGATCAGTCTCCTTGCTTGTCTTAGATCAATTTAGATTTTCCTTTCTTCTTGAGTCAGTTTTGGTAATTTGTGTTTCTAGGAATTTTCTGTGTCATGTAGTTTGTCCATGTCTTGTAGGTAATTTTGGCATACAATTGTTCATAACAGTTTTTTAAAAACAATTTTATTGTGGTAGGAACACCACATGGATCTATCCTCTTAAACTGTGGAGTGCACAGGAGGTGCACAGCGCATCATAGCTGACGCAGGAGCAGTGCTGTACAGCTGAGCCCTGCAGCTTGTTCACATCTGCAACCCAAACCCTGTGCGAGCCGATTACCAGCTCCCCATTCCCCTCCCTGCAGCCCCTGGTAGCAGCCACTCTGCTCTGAGTCTGTGAACCTGACTGCTCTAAAGCCTTCGTGTAAGTTACGCAGTGTGTGGCTTCTCTGTTTTTCAGTCTCTTATCTCCCTCTAATCTTGGCTCTTCTTTCTCCAGTTCCTTAGGCGTGAGGTGAGGTAACTGGAGATCTTCTTCAGTGTAGCCATTTACAGCTGTGCATGTCCTTCTGGTCACTGCTTTTGCTGTGTCCATCAATTTTGGTATGTTGTGTTTTGTGTTTTTTTGGTTTTTAGACAGAGTCTCGCTCTGTCACCCAAGCTGGAGTGCAGTGGCACCATCTTGGCTCACTGCAACCTCCGCCTCCCAGGCTCAAGTGATTCTCTTCCTTCAGCCTCCCAAGTAGCTGGGACTACTGGCATGCTCCACCACACCTGGCTAATTTTTGTATTGTTAGTAGAGATGGGACTTTACTATGTTGGCCAGGCTGGTCTCCAGCACCTGACCACAAGTGATCTGCCTGCCTCAGCCTCCCAAAGTGCTGGGATTCCAGGGATGAGCCACCGCGCCCGGCCAGTGTGTTATGTTTTTAAGTGATTTGTAGCTTCATTCCATTGTGGCTAGAGATGTCAGCCTTTTTATGTTTATTACAACTTGTTTTGTGGCTTATCTTGGAGAACGTCCCGTGTGCCCTGGAGAAGACGGTATGCTCTGTTCTGCTGGGTGGAGTGTTCTGTGTATATGCCTGTTTGGTCTTGTAGGTTTAGGCTGTTGTTCAGGTCTTCCATTTCTCATTGATATCCTGTCTAGACGCTTTTTTTTTTGGAGACTGAGTCTCGCTCTGTCGCCCAGGCCAGGCTGGAGTACAGTGGCGCGATCTTGGCTCACTGCAAGCTCCACCTCCCGGGTTCACGCCATTCTTCTGCTTCAGCCTCCCGAGTAGCTGGGACTACAGGTGCCGCCACCACGCCTGGCTAATTTTTTGTATTTTTAGTAGAGACGGGGTTTCTCCGTGTTAGCCAGGATGGTCTTGATCTCCTGACCTCGTGATCCACCCGCCTCAGCCTCCCAAAGTGCTGGGATTACACACATGAGCCACTGCGCCTGACCCTAGATGGTCTATCCATTATTAAGTGGTGTGTTTAAGTCTCTAACTCTTACTATAGATAGAACTGTTTGTTCTCTGTCCCTTCCATTCTGCCAACGTTTGTACATTTTAGGGCTTTCTTATTGGGTGCATGTAGGTGCATGTTCATAATTTTTACATTTTATTGATGAACTGACTCTTGCTGTATATAATGCTGTTTCTTGTAACTTTTTTTTTGGTTGAGGGTGGGTGTGTCTCACTTCGTTGCCCAGGCTGGAGTACAGTAGCACAGTCACAGCTCACTGCAGCTTCCACCTCCTGTGCTCCAGTTATCTCCTCCCGCCTCAGCCTACCAGGTAGCTACGATTACAGGAGTGAGCTACCTTTCCCGGCCCTTCTGACAATTTTTTATTTAAAGTCTTCTCTGGCCAGGCGTGGTGGATCACGTCTGTAATCCCAACACTTTGGGAGGCCAAGGCGGGCGGATCACCAGAGGTCAAGAGTTTGAGACCAGCTTGGCCAACATAGTGAAACTCATCTCTACTAAAAATACAAAGATTAGCCAGGCATGGTGGTGGGCGCCTATAATCTCAGCTACTCAGGAGGCTGAGGCAGGAGAATCACTTGAACGTGAGAGGCGGAGGTTGCAGTGAGCTGAGATCACGCCACTGCACTGCAGCCCAGGCGACAAGAGTGAGACTCCATCTCAAAAATACAAAAACAAAAACAGAAATTAGCCAGGCCTGGTGGCAGGTGCCTGTAATCCCAGCTACTTGGGAGGCTGAGGCAGGAGAATTGCTGGAACCCAGGAGGTGAGAGGTTGTAGCGAACCAAGATTGCGCCACTGTACTCCAGCCTGGGCGACAGAGCGGACTCCGTCTCCCAATAAATAAATAAGCAAGCAAGCAAGCCAGGCATGGTGGCACATGCCTGTAATCCCAGCTACTTGGGAGGCTGAGGCAGGAGAATTGCTGGAACCTGGGAGGCGGAGGTTGCAGTGAGCCGAGATTGCACCACTGCACTCCAGCCTGGGCAACAGAGCAAGACTCCATCTCAAAAAATAGAAAACTTACCTAATGTGAGTATAATAGTCACCTCAGCTCTCTTTAGGTTACTCTTTGCCTGGGTTTCTTCATCCTTTCACTTCCAGCCTGTTCGTGTCTTTGAACATCTTGCAGATTGTGTGGTGACAGCATGGAAATTGTCTTTTCGCCCACTTTGCCAAGCTGCCTTTCATTGGAGAGATCCATTTGCTTTCAAATTACTGATAAGGAACTACCTCTGCCATGTTTTTGGTCGTCACGTTCTCTGTTGCTGCCTTTGTGTGTAGTTGACTTTTTTGTAGTATGTTGCTTTGGCTCCCTTCTCATTTTTAGACGTTGTCTTAGGGTCACTGTGGTTTTGAGACAGCTGTTTTCCAGAGTTGGGGAGGATCGCAGTGTCTGTCACAGTTGGGCCTTTTGCAGGCTGGTGACAGCCTCTCCTCAACACTTGCTAGCTCCTAAAGCAGGCAGTCGTGACTGAGGATGTGAGGGCCGGGCAGCAGCCTCTGTGCCTTCTCGGTGTTAGCCCACTTCACAGGTGACTTGCAGGGCCAGAGCAAGTGACAGCCGCCTGGGCGGTGGATGGGTGGAGGAGTGGGGTGTGGAGGGCTCAGGAGTCCCCGGACCAGTGCTGAGCAGGGCTCATGTGGCACCTGTGCTGGGGGCAGCGTTTGGGTCCATGTGGGTCTCTGTGGCATCCTTGCTGGGTGTGGGTCCGTGTGGCATTGTGCTGGGGTGAGGGTGTGGGTCCTCTGGGGTAGTGTGTGGGTCTGTATGGCACCTGTGCCAGGTGGAGGGTGTGGGTCGGGGATTGTGTGGGTCCGTGCTGGGGTGGGGGTGGGGGATGGAGCATGTGGGTCCATGCAGCACGTGTGCTGGCGGGGGCGAGGGTTGGGGGGCTCTGTACGGCACCAGGACAGGGACCCTGGGCCTTCTGCTTCCAGCTCCCTGAGCAGCCTGTGTTCCAGGTGCTGACTTCACAAACACCTTCTTCTTGCTGAGCTCCTTCCCAGTGGAGCTGGAGTCACCAGGCCTGGCGGAGTTCCTGGCCAGGCTGATGGAGCAATGTGCCTCCCTGGAGGAGCTGAGGCTGGCCTTCCGGCCCCAGATGGATCCCCGGTGGGTACTCAGTTCCTACTTCCTTGGATTTGTTTCCAGAAAGGGAGGCACAATCAGAAACAGGCCAGAGGAGAAGCTGGAGGCAGGGCTGGCTGGTGCCCAGGTGGCTGCTCCGCTCCCAGGGACAGGCGCAGTCAGGGCGTCTCTGTGGTGCTGGGGCCCGTTGGTCACAGAGGAGAGGGCGGCGAGGCTGACACAGGTGTAGGGGGAGACCGTGGTCTCGGCTGTGGTTGGGCTTCAGGGAAAGCCTCTGGGTTTCCAGGGAGGATGGGCTCCCAGAGGTCAAGCTTTCCCACACCATCTTCCAAACGGAAGGGCCATCCCGTCTGAAGAGTCCCGCCCACGTGCAGGCTGAGACGCGGAAAGTGTTGCTGCTTTTAACTTAAAAAACAAGACTAGTGGGGTTGGGTGGGAGCGCCGGCCAGCAGGCCCTGCTGAGCGTGAAACCCCCTCCACTGGAGAAAGGGTGGCCCCAGCCCACCTGGACCCTTCTGGAAATGAGGGAAGCGCTAATAGCAGTGCCCGTCCCACAAGCATCGAACTCTGGGCAGCAGAGCATGGACATGACTGGTGTGTGTCCACTGGGTCCATCCCTGCTAGTGGAGTTCAAGGGACCTTGGGGACTGGGCTGCTTGGGCCCTTGGACTCCAGGTGAGCCGTGAGAGCAGCCTGGGGCAGGAGGAGCAGCTGCCTGCGGGGCAGGGACACGGTCAGGGGCTACCTCCCAGACACCCTGGCCTCCCCACAGGCAGCTATCCATGATGCTGATGCTGGCACAGTCAAACCCGCAGCTGTTCGCACTCATGGGCACCCGGGCAGGCATTGCCAGGGAGCTGGAGCGTGTGGAGCAGCAGTCTCGACTGGAGCAGCTGAGCATGGCAGAGCTGCAGAGCCGGAACCAGGGCCACTGGGCCGACTGGCTGCAGGCGTACAGGTGAGCCCTGCGTCCACGGTCACCTGGTGGGGGGCGCTGCTGGGAAAGTCCAGCCCGGCTGTGATTCCAGAGCCCGACTGTCATTCCAGAGCCCGGCTGGACAAGGACCTGGAAGGCGCCGGGGATGCTGCTGCCTGGCAGGCTGAGCGTGTGCGCGTGATGCACGCCAACAACCCCAAGTATGTGCTGAGGAACTACATCGCGCAGAACGCCATCGAGGCTGCCGAGCGCGGGGACTTCTCAGAGGCAAGCACAGGCCTGTCCCTGTGGTCCCTGGGATGGGGGGCTGGCCCCGGACCCTTCTCACCCTCACGATCCTCCAGGTGCGGCGGGTGCTGAAGCTACTGGAGAACCCTTACCACTGCGAGGCGGGGGCTGCCACAGATCCCGAGGCCACGGAGGCCGACGGGGCGGATGGCAGGCAGCGCTCCTACAGCAGTAAGCCCCCGCTCTGGGCAGCCGAACTGTGTGTGACATGATCTTCGTAATGGCCTCGGCACGCGCTCCACACCCCTGGAGCCTCCCGAGGCCCCCGTGTGCTGCTGAGTGGCCAAGACGGTGCTGGGCTGCCCTCTGCACTGGGGGATCCTGCCTGGGCCCATGCACACCTGTCTTTCCATGATGGCAGAGACATCCAGTCAGGACCTGACCCGTCTCTGTCTGAGGCCAGCTCAGCAGTGCAGCCTGGTCCCTGGGGGCTGGACCCAGGCTCCTAAATAAACCAGCAGCTCCCTCAGGCCCATCTGTGGTTCTTCTTCCCCCACCCTGCCCTGCCCTCAGCCCCACCCAGGAGAGAGAGATGCAGACAGGGTCTGAGGACACCTTTATTGTGCATGTCCCCCGCAGAGCAGCCTCAGGTGTCCTGGTAGTAGTTGTTGAAGTTGATGCGCAGCAGAAAGTCCTCCAGGTGGGGCTGGTAGCCGCGGTTCACCAGCTTGGTCACCACTAGGGACCCGTGAGCCGCTCAGGCTTCTGCCCATGGTGGGAGCCCCGCCCTGCCCCCCCACAGCCCTCCCAGCCAGGGTGGGCCTCACCTTTGAAGAGAAAGTGGGAGTAGTACTTGAAGGTGTTGTAGGACTGCTGCATGAGTGCAAAGTTGGGGTGCTCTGCACCCCGCGGGCCCCCAGCGGGGCCCCAGGCTTGGGAGATGAGCTGGCTGCGGAACTTGAGCACGAGGCTGAAGATGCTGTGGATGACGTTCATGACAGGCGCCGCCTTCTCCGTGAGCAGGCCCCTGCGGGGAGGCAGTGCTGCTGGGTGGGCTCAGCCGCGACCACAGGGACGCAGCCGCTGCCCGGGCCTCACCTGAAGACGGCCTTGTGCAGGTACTCTGCGTGTGCACGCTGGATCTCCTCCAGGTCGCTCACGGTGGCCAGCCTGGCCCTGAACTCGCACCAGGTGACGTGCAGGATCTGGTTGGCGATGTAGCCCTGGATGACCTTGACGAAGTGCTGCATTTCATGCTTGAACAGCTGCAGCTGGCGGAACTGCACGGAGCTGGCCATGTGGCTCAGCAGGGCTGGCAGAGGGCAGAGGGCAGAGGTGAGCGCGGCCTCAAGCCAGGGGTGTGGGGCGCCGAGCTCCGGTGGGGCCTCACCTGTGCGCTTGAGGTGGAAGCAGATATCCTTGAGCGCCCACATCATGAGCTTCAGCTGCAGCAGGAAGGAGAAGACGCCGCTGTACTTGCTCAGGCAGCCCTCAGTGATGACAACATTGAGCGGCCAGTCCACCTACAGGGACACATGGCTCAGCAGGTGTCCCACGGGCAGCCCCTGTCCCATCCCCGTGGCCGGGGCTGCTGCTGACCTTGTACCTGAGCTCCAGGCAGCTGAGCACATCTGGGGCGTTGGGGGCAAACACCTCGGGCAGGTACTTGAGGGCGAGGGAGAGGTTGGAGGCGTGCGGGGTGTCCCCATGCAGGCTGCACTGCAGGGCCTTGCTCAGCACGGAGTTCAGCACCAGCGGGTTGAGCAGCTCCCCGGGTGTCTGCCCGGCCCCAAGCTGGGCAGAAAAGGGACCAGTGTCCCCAGGAATCCCAAGCACATGCCTGGCACTCACTGGCGCCCCATGGGGCTGTGGGCCTGCAACCAGTCTGCCCTTTCCCACGGCCTCCCCTCTACCACTGGCCCCACTCCATGTCCGGAGGTCACCTTCTCAAAGAGGAGGTCGCTGAGGGACTGGGCGAACTCGCCGTCCTCCATCAGCAGGAAGTGCCGCAGCGCCTCATAGTGTGCCTCCAGGTGCAGCTCCACGAAGAAGTAGTCGACGGCAGCCTTGTTCACCAAGGAGATGCTGGCAGGAGGGAGCTGGAGTCAGGGCGGGCCAGGGCGGGCCAGGACAGGCTGGGTGGGCAGGCTGGGGCGGGGGCACTCACTGGGCGGCCAATGGTGCCGTGATGGAGTGCTTCATGAGCACGGGCAGCGTCAGCAACTCGCTCAGCTGCACGGCAGTCTCATCCGCGGCAGACTGGACCTGGGGGTCCACGGGAAAGGCGAAGGCCCGGGGAAGCACAGGGTGCAAAAGGTGAGCGATGGGTGGCTCAGCTGCAGGAGATGGAGCACATACTGGGAACCGGTGGCCCAGGGCTCCACCCCTGCCCACAGGAGATGGAGCAAGTGCTGGGAACCGGCCAGCCCAGGGCTCCCTGCCAGCAGTAGCTGCTGTACTCACACATGGACTCGTAATTGTCCGGGTACCGCTCCAAGTGGTACTGCCCTGCCAGGCCTGCCAGGTAGGCCTGCTCACCGCCCTGAGCCTCCGCCGCCACTGCCGCCTCCTCACCAGGGCCTGGGCTGCTCTGGGCAGCTGCGTTTTCCTAACAAAACACCAGCCTCAGAACCACCTCCCCACCACACGCTTCCGCAACTCCCAGCTTGAGCCAAAAAAAGGGAAAACCGCATGTGGGACCCACCCGCGTGATAACCTGGAGGGACGGAGCCTCCCTGCCTGCTGTGGGACCCCCCAGGCTGCATCCACCTAACCTGTGAGTTCAGAGGCTCCTCAGTGTCCCCGCTCCTCCCAGGGCCTGTGTGGACACAAGTGGACAAGAGGGTGTCAGGGCCGAGCGCCTGTGAAGGGGATGGAGCAGAGCCGCTCCCGGCTCAAGCAGCCCCTCCCATGTTCCCCAAACAGCAGCCCAGGTCCTGGCTGGCAAAGGAGGCCTCAGGGGAGCTTCACATGCCACCAACCCCACCGCCTGCCTACCTCCCAGGCTGTGTGGGTCCCACAGTCCCAATCCTGGCCACCAGCCACCCTACTCTCACCTAGTTCTTCAGAGACGCCGTCTCCCGGGGTGTTGGGCGACCATGGCTGGGTGGGAGCCATCTCTGACACGTTCTCCCCGCTGCTGATGCTCTCCTCCCCGCAGCCTGAGCTGAGGGAGGACAGAGATGGCCCCACTTCTACAGGCAGCCGTGACCCACAGTCCAGCACAGTGCTCTGTGCTCCCAGGCTGAGCGCTGACTGGGACGTGTGGCCAGCGGGGCTCTGTTGGGGCCTGGGTGTGTTGGGCTCAGCTTCTGGTGAGACAGCCCCCAACATCATGTGGGGCGGAGGGACGGGTGCATGGGTGTTCCACCGTGGCCGGGTGGAAACCACGTCCGACACAGGCTCCCCCAAGCTGATGCTGGCGTCAGACACGTGTCTGTGGGTGTTCCACCGTGGCCGGGTGGGAACCACGTCCCACACAGGCTCCCCCAAGATGATGCTGGCGTCAGACACGTGTCCATGGGTGTTCCACCGTGGCCGGGTGGGAGCCACGTCCGACACGTTCTCCCCGACCCTGATGCTGGCGTCGGACACGTGTCCATGGGTGTTCCACCGTGGCCGAGTGGGAGCCACTTCTGACACAGACTCCCCCAAGCTGATGCTTGCATCGGACACGTGTCCATGGATGTTCCACCGTGGCCGGGTGGGAGCCACTTCTGACACGTTCTCCCCGACCCCGATGCTGGCGTCAGACACGTGCCCGTGGATGTTCCACTGTGGCCGGGTAAGAGCTGTTTCAGAAGCATAGGCCCCTGTGGGAAGACCACCTCCTGACTCATGCCCGAAGAGCTGCTCTGCGGGCTGGCTGCTCCCCTCCTTCAGAGCGGCACGCCTGGGTGGGTGTGAGGGGGACAGAGCCACCTGCAAGGTGGAGCCACAGGCATCCAGCTTCCCACAACTGTCCTCCCACAGCTGTGGCCCTGAGCTGCCCAAGTTGCACTCTGCAGCCTGCAGGGGTCCTGGTGCAGGTGAAGCGGCCACAGCTGGCCTCAGGACAGTACTAAAGTCGTACTCCTGTGGCCTGGAAGGCTGAGTGCTGGCTGCTGCGGGTGCCTCCCCAGGAGCTGAGGGGGGCAGGTCCAAGTTGATGGTCTGCAGCGCTGCCTCCAGGAGAGGGACCATGCCAGTCTGCATGGACTGCTCAGCCCCTGGGCCCACAGGTAGGAAGTCTCCAATGCTGAGGCTGTCAGAGAAGGGTCCGGCCTCCGCCTGCTGCAGCCCTGTGCCACCAGCCCCCATTGCTAGAGGCTTAAGGGACTGTGGGGTCGGCAGGCCTGGCCTGTTCCGGCCATCCCAGGCAGCTGAGTGTTGTTCCGCAGGCCCAGCATCACAGCCTTGGTCTCCCTCTGGGTCCTCAGGGCCCGGAGATGCGACCTGAAACACAAGTGACATCAAGACCCAGTCTGGTCTCAGGCTCCCCCAGCCCTCGAACTGTCCCCCAAGTTCAGCTGTGCAGCCATGACCGACATGAGGTGCCCAG
The DNA here is from genome assembly GCF_003255815.1 of Theropithecus gelada. NCBI lineage: Eukaryota > Metazoa > Chordata > Mammalia > Primates > Cercopithecidae > Theropithecus > Theropithecus gelada. The sequence goes on along the minus strand of NC_037678.1, from coordinate 517,798 downwards.
GGCTATGGGGAAACCATCAGGCCCGGCACCCCTGGCTCAGAGCTAGGGCACCCTGGGTTCCGCTCCACTGCTCACCTGGGGGTGCACGCTCACAAGGACGTCTGGCGGCTCCTGGGGCTGGTGAGCCTCAGACATTGCTTTCAGCATCTCCTGTAAATTCAAGCCAGAGGGGTCGTGACCAGCAGAGCTGGAGTCAAGCATGGCCCCTACTGCCCATGGCAGCCGTGTGTACTGAACCAGACAAGGCTTGTGCTGGGCTCCACTGGGACCCTGGGCCTGCAGAAAGTACTTCAAAACCACAAGCTCCTCACCGCCTGTATCTGTGCAATTTGGTGGCACGCAGGGAGAGAGACAGTGCTCTGCTGCAAACACGAGAGCCACCAGCCCTCTCCTGGAAGAGCACACAGCTCTGTGTGCAGTCTCGGGGGTGCCCAGACCCCCAAAGCCCAGGGAAAGAGCTGCCATCTAAAGCCACAGAGATACCTGAATGTGTTTCTCATCTTCTAAGAGAAAACGAAGCCGTGCACTCTCCAGTCGGTGCCTCTGGATTCGCCACAGCGCCTTCTGCTCCCGACGAGCTGCCTCTGCAGAGAGCTTGCTGTAGTGGTCGACCAGCGCCTGCCTGAAGCCACACCCAGAGAGGACACGGCCACAAGAGTCACCCCACCCCATCCACCTGGTGCCTCTCAGGCCAGGATGGTTCCCCGTAACAGAGGCCCCAGTGGGCCCTTGCCCCCCAGTCTCCCCCTACCAGGGGCTGATAGCTCTGGACCCTCACAGCACCTGCAGGGCAGCACCAGGCAGGCCCTTCCACCTGCCAGGCTGGGAGACCCTGGTGAGTCGGTGCCCAGCCAGGGCTCAGCAACGTCTGCTGGATGAATAGCGGAATGAGATCCTGTGTGGCCTGAAGCAAGGGGTGAGCAGGAGGCTGAGGGCCCCAGGCCCCGAAGACGTAAGGCCTTTTCCCCTTCTACAGGTACAAAGCTGAGAACTGAAGACTAATGCAAAAAAGCACGTGAGGCAAAACCAACACAAACGCTTTATTTGCTGAACTCAAAGCCTGCCTCACTGTGCCCCATGATTTTGAGCTTCTCACCAGCAGGCAACTGGGCTCAAACCTGGACTGGCCAGCTCTAATTTGGCTGCCACAGGCCAGAGACATAGTGTCTAGGCCTGGTTTTATCCATGTGTTAACAGGACAGTCTCGACTGACATACGTGAACAGGTACGCATGCATAAATGCATACACAGACGTGCTTGCACACAGGCACGTGCACCCCTCCATACATATCCCTCAGGGGCTCCATAAACAGATCTAAGGTTGGGACAACAGCATTGCGTGGCGCTGAGCAGGAAGCGGCCAGCCCCTCCCATAAGAGGCTCTCTCCAAAACCCCGAACAGCCCCTTGAAGGCTCCAGCACTACTCAGCCTAGGGACAGGCTGATGACAGCACAGGGAGACAGACTCAGATGCCGAGTGGGACAAACACTCTGTCTCGGCCAAGCGCAGTGGTTTGCGCCTGTAATCCCAGCACTTTGGGAGGCCGAGGCAGGTGGATCACCTGAGGTCAGGAGTTTGAGATCAGCCTGGCCAACATGGTGAAACCCCATCTCTACTAAAAATACAAAAAATTAGCTGGATGTGGTGGCAGGCACCTGTAATCCCAGCTACTCGGGAGGCTGAGGCAAGAGAATTGCTTGAACCTGGGAGGCAGAGGTTACAGTGAGCAGAGATTGTGCCACTGCACTGCAGCCTGGGTGACAGAGCGAGACTCCGTTTCAAAAAAAAAAAAGCCCTGTCTCAGACCAATAACAGACTTAAAAATAAATAAGGGGGGATGTTTAGAAAGAAGATAGAGACAGGACCCCAAACAATATGCAGGCCTCGCCTGGACCCTAATCCGTACAAACTACCCACAAGACAACATGCAGGACGGCTAAGGACATCTGGATATGGCAGAATGGCCACAGCCACTCTGGGTTCAGCATATTGGTCTTTCTACCTTAATGTTGCTTGAAGGTTTTCAAAAAAAGTAAAATCATCAGTAAGATTAAGCCAGAGCTACGGGGCCCCTGCCACACTGCACTGGAGCCCCGGCTGCCCTACCTCGCCTTCCTCTCCAGCTCCTCCTCCAGGGACTTCAGCCTCCTTTCCCTGTCTCGGAGCTCACGGGCGTAGCTGAAGTCATCATCCAGCTCCTCCTGCCTGGCCGCCTGGCGTCGCTATAAAACACAGCCTGGCCTGTGAAATCAGGACTCACGGGCCTGACCCCGCAGGGACAGGTCCTACCCACCTCCTGGTCCTTCACAAACTGTTCTTTCAGCCTCTGAAACTGCTCGCGCTTTCGGGCGTCCAAGGCCATCCGTTCTGACATCTGCCGGTCTACATAGGGACAGTAAGGGGTGCAATGTCACAAGGAGGCCCCAGCAAGGACCCCCGAAACTGCAGAAGGGAGGACTTGGGGCCACTCACCACTCAGTGCACTCAGGACCCTGGATGCTGCTTCCCGGGCATGAGCAATTAATTCTTGTTTTGCAATTTCCATACGTAATTCCTGAGAAAGACAACTGGTTAAACAAAGCATCCTGGCCAGGCGCAGTGGCTCACGCCTGTAATCCTGGCACTTTGGGAGGCCAAGGTGGGTAGATCACCTGAGCTTAGGAGTTTGAGACCCGCCTGGACAACATAGCAAAACTCCACCTCTACTAAAAATACAAAAATTAGCCAGGTGTGGTGACGGGCGCCTGTAGTATCAACTATTTGGGGGGCGGGGGGTGGGGGGAGTTGAGGCAGGAGGATCTCTTGAGCTTGGGAGGTGGAGGCTGCAGTGAGCCATGTTCGAGCCACTGCACTCCAGCCTCCTGGCCCACACAGTGAGACCCTGTCTCAAAGAAAAAAAAACCTAATCCTCTGACCCCTCACCTAGGATGCCCAGGACACCTGTGGACTCAGGGCCAGCAGGGGAGACACATGGTCCAAGGGTTTGGGGAGGGACCAGGTGATGGCAGGACACCCCCCCCCCGCCACCGCTCCCCCACCCCCAGGCTCTCAGCAGTGGCAAAGCTGGCTCCAGGCCATGGACGGGAGCTGACCAGCTCTCACAGAGACATCTGGGGCTGAGGACCCCAGGCTGTGTGTGCCTACCCTGGAAGGAAACCAAGGGGCCTAAGAAAGGGGGCTTCCCCACTCAGCCTCATAGGCCTGCCCCTGCCCAGGTATCCCTGCTGCCCACCAGGCACTGGGCCAGAAACGGTGTTCCTCGGAATGGCACTGACTGTACTACCGAGCCCCTCCCAGAGGACACAGGAGAGGCGTGGCTCGTCCCTGACACACTGTCCCTTCCCAGCAGAAGGGGGACTTGCAAAGGCCATCTGAGTACAGGACCACAGGCCCTGCCGCCCTGGAGTGCAGCCAGGACTGTCTGTCCACAGCCGGCGGGCCCGGGGAAGCCCCAGCATAGTTTCCCATGCCAGCAAAACCTGGGCTTCAGGCTGAGCCACCCAAACCCAGGAGGAGAGAATAGAGCCCCTGCCTGGCATCTGGCTCCAGGATATTCGTCTCAGCTCCCCCTTGGCACCCACCCCGGCCACCGCCAGGACAGAAAATGCCAGAAGGGAGGCCCCCATCTTGCACAGCCCTCATGGTCCACCCCACCAACCTGAGACCCCAGGAAGCAGAGGTGGGGCAAAGAAAGCCCCCGAGACCCGTGGTGCCACGCACCTTCTCCTCCTTGCTGACAGAGCTGTGGCGGGCCACCCTCTCCATGCGCCCGACGTAGACGGCACAGTCCTTCTCAATCTCCTTCAACTCCTCGAGGGAGAAAATCACCGAGATCCGGGGAACGGGGACGTCGGACCAACAGAGGTAATGCTGCCAAAGGCGATGTAGGCACAGCCACCAGCATTCAGCCCCAGTCTCAGACTCAGCCCCGGGGAAGACTGGCCCCTCCCCTCCCCATACGTGAGCCCCTCCTCACCCGGGGGCAGCAGAGCTTCAGCAGGTTAATGGTCTTCCCACAGACGTACACGTCATGGGCAATGTGCTTCAGAAACACGGGAACACAGTCCTCCACCTCTTTGGAGATGAGCACGTAGCCATGTGTCCAGTACGACTTATCTAAGGTGGGGCGAACACCAGGGTGGCCGGCATGGCCGTGGCCCTGAACCCAGGCCCACAGGCACGGACCCCTGCCCCCGCGACCAGCTGCCACCTACCTCGGAAGCTGAGGTACTCGTGGTTCACCTGAATCATGAACTCGCCATAAGCGTCTCTGAACACGCCGCTGTACACCCAGTCGTGGATGAACCTGCAATCGGGGAGCAGCAGGGGTAGGCACGGTCAGCAGAGAGGCAGGTGGGGCCGGCAGTGAGGGGCGGGGTGGGGCGTGGCCGTCAGTGAGGGGCGGGGTGGGGCGTGGTCATCAGTGAGGGGTGGGGTGGGGTGTGGCCGTCAGCAAGGAGTGAGGGGGGTGTGGCCATCCATGAGGAGTGGAATGGAGTGGGGGCAGGGTAGGGGCTGTGGAGTGGGGTTGGGGTGGGGGGTTGGGGGTTCCTGCCCAGGCCACCTATCCTGCCCTCTCCTTCCTGTGTGATCCCCACATTCAGCAGGTGTCTGACAAGGGACTGCTCTCAATGTCTGTCTGGTGGGAGTGCATGCCCGCCCAGCCCACCGCCCACCGCCCACCGGGTGTAGGGCTCGCAGCTGGTCTTCAACAGGGACAGCAGCACAGGGTAGTGCTCGTTGCTGCAGTTGTGCAGCGCCTCCTGGTAGAGGTAGGACAGCAGCTTCACACCCTGCAGACCACAAAGGGGGCGGGGGGGGGGCAGCTCAGTGCACCCAGCCCTGGGAGTCAGATGCAGCCCTGCCGGCAGCAGCCCCCCAGGGACACGCTCAGTCGCCCCCTTTCCTGGAACCCGCCAGGCTGACACACTCGGCAGGGACGCACAACTCACGGTGGGAAACGCAGCCCTGGGGCCTCCTCCGCAGGTGCCTGGGAGCACAGCACCAACGCCACAGAGCTCGGCCAGGTACCTAGACCCAGAGGCAGGATCAGACCAGGTGACCGGGCTCAGGGTCCCCAGGCCTGGATCAGATCATGAGCAAAATCTCCATGTATCTTCATGCTCCCTGGAGCAACTGACTTCAGATGCAGGCTTTAAAAACCACATGCACCCCAACGACCCAGAAATGGGCTCCCTGGAGGACTTGTGCCCAGCCCTGGGCCACTGCACTGTCCACACAGACCCACTGAAGTACCCACACCCAACAGGCCCCTCCCTCCCAGGCTCTGGCCAACACACCAATCACCCTGATCCTCCCACTTCCGGGGGCTGCACCTGAGAGCCCCTCCCATCCACACAGTGGCACCAAGCACCTGCCACAACTCGCGCCTTCACAGCCCAGGCTCCCCTGCCCCACGGTGTCTCAGCCCTTGGGTCTCCTCAGGGCTGCCACATTCTGCTCCTCTGCCTGGAAGGTCGCCTCTCCCACTGCTCCCAACGCCCAACTCCTCACTCTTCCTTGTCCGACAGCACTTGCCAGTAGCTCCCCAGCCTGGTGGCTCAGTAACCAGCTTGTGTGTACCAGAAGCCACATCCCTAGGGACCCTGTGTGCCAATTAGGCAGGAGCCACCAGGCCTGGAGGGCCTGGATGGGGCCAGCTGTGGTAGGCCCATGGCAGACACACCCACTCTGCCTGGCACCTGGTGAACTCGGCCAGCCAAGGGCCGTCCAGTCACCTGCTGAGGGCTGTTCTCACAGGCCCTCCTTGCCAGGAAGCAGAGCAAACCCTCCATCACCCAGCAAGCTCCATGCCACTCCTGCAAAGTCCCCTGCTCAGTCGCCATGCTGAGGCTCACCTGAGCTGCCGGCCCAGTTTCTTGAAGAGAAAACCAATGGTGAGGAGGCTCAGGGTGGGCGAAGTGGAAAGGACGCAGGCCCGGTAATACTGCAGGTACCTCCTCAGGCCACTGGTGAAGGCCTGTGGGCAAAGAGGCTGGGAGGAGGGCAGCCAAGCACATGGACGCAGGTGTGACCAGGGCCTGAGGGGCACCAGTACTGGGCACAGCGCTTTGTTTCCTGCCTCAGCTCTGGGCTCCATTTCCAAGCAATGGGCCTCTGTGAGCCACGTCCCACCACTGTACCAGGTGGAAATGTGGCCCGTCCACAAGAAGCCAGAAGCTGTGGCCCCCCCACCAACCCTTCCTCTCATCTGAGACCAGCTGCCCCAGGGGCGTGGCATAGGGGTTGAGGGGTGAGGGGGGAAATGGCGGCTGCGCTCTGTGCACAGACACTAGTGCTGTGAGAGCTGCGTCTGCTCGGACCACAGTGGTCTCAGTGGCACCAGCATCCTGGGCAGTGCCACAGCAGCAGGCCCTCCCTGCAGGTCACACCAAGACAGGCGCACCCTGGACCAATCTCAGTCCACCCACCCCAGAACCCGCCTGGCCATGCCTGCCAGATGAGCGGGAACCACAGTCCAGCCCTTCTCAGTGTCCCTGCTCTGCCCCCTTCTCCACCATCTCCAGCCCTCAAGTCCCCCAGGGCTGAGCCTCTGCCTAGAAGCTCTCCCCGTCCCATGCAGCTCCCACCATGCCCACCTCCACAGCCCGTCTAAAACCTAAACCTCACCACATCACCCCACCCTACAGCCCCTGCTGTGGCAGCAACAGTTGAAGAAGGCTGCGCCGCCTGGCTCCTCCAGTGCTCTCTGCCCACCTTCCCAACACCCTCCTCTCAGCCCCCAAATTACCCATCATCCGCCTGCCTATTCTCTCCCAATCAAGGTGCAGCCTCCGTCCCATGGGTCTCTACTCAGCATATGAGCCAGCTTCAAGACTCACCAAAGAGCGGCTTCCGGAGCCAGACTTGGCTCAGAACGCCCAGCAATGTAAATTCACCACCCAACACGACGGCCGGGCAGTGTCAGTCATCCACAATGTGCCGGGCCCACTGGGGAGCAGGCGGCAAGAGCCCCACTAACGCCTTTCCTGCCTCGCATGCCCCGAATGCTGGCTGCACCTGCCTCCCACACACCCCAGGGCCCACACGCATCTGCCCCAAGTTTCCAGTGAGGTAAAACATCTTCACTGACCCATCCCTCACGAGCCACTATCAGGTTTCAGATGTTAGCAAGGAAAGAAAAGGTTTAGACTGTCTGGTCCTGCAGAAGGACTTCTGAGATTCTCTTTTCCAGGTCGTGTGCACCATTCTCACAAGGATGTGTGACAGCCACAAGGCAGAGGCCGTACCTGGAACACGAGGCCCTTGCTGTACGAAGAGTCCAGGACCGGCTGCAGAGAGAAGTGACTCAGGCGCGTGTAGCAGGTCCCATACTCGGCCACCTCCGAGAGCAGGCTGCTGATGCTTTCGGGAGACGCTCCCGACACGTGGACACCCCGCTTCACCACAAAGGTCTGGGCCGGCTGCACAGGGGTAGAGGACACTGCTCAGAGGCCAGGCACCCAGACCCCCAAGAAGGTGCCATCTCCCTCCACCCTTGCACCCAACCCCACACCACCTACAGTGCCCCCAGGACCCAAAAGCAAATGCCCAGAAGGCACACCCAGAACTCCTACACTGAGGGACAAAAACATACAAACCAAAACAAGGCACAAATTCTCACCACACTGAAAAATACATGTTTAAAACGCCAAGTGTAGAAAAGGGTAGGAAACAACAGAACACCTTCCACAGGACACAAGTACATAGACAGCCTCCTAGGGCAGAAGCTATAAAACATGTTTGCCGTGAGACCTGCTCATTCAACTCTTCGGGATGAAACAGAGGAAACGATGGAAGATGCACAAAGACTCGCCACAGCACATTCCCCGCAATGTGTTTGTAACCAGAGAGTGGAGACCCCCAGTAGAGGGCTCATGACAACCGAAACGAACGGGGTGCAGCAGAAGCCAGGAGGGAGGTTACAGCTGCAAATACGCACGTTAGAAAGGAAAAGAGAGATCCCACATCACAAGGAAACAAGATACTAAATCACAACAGCACTGTGTATATCCTAAAGAGATATTTTAAAAAGAGCTGTTAGGCCAAGCACAGTGGCTCACACATATAATCCCAGCACTTTGGGAGGCTGAGGCAGGAGGATCACTTGAGCCCAGGAGTCTGAGACCAGCCTGGGCAACATAGCAAGACCCCCATCTCTACAAAAATTTTAAATTAGGCCAGGCATGGTGGCTCACGCCTGTAATCCCAGCACTTCAGGAGGCCAAGGCGGGTGGATCACTTCAGGTCAGGAGTTCGTGATGAGCCTGGCCAACATGGCAAAGCCCCGTCTCTACTAAAAACACAAAAATTAGCCGGGCATGGTGGTGTGTACCTGTAGTCTCAGCTACTCAGGAGGCTGAGGCAAGAGAATCGTTGAATGTGGGAGGCGGAGGTTGCAGTGAGCTGAGATTGTGCCACTGCACTCCAGCCTAGGTGACAGAGTGAGACTCCGTCTCAAAAAAAAAAAAAAAAAAAAAAAAACACAGACATCTCTAGGCTGGGTGTGGTGGCTCTTGCCTCTAATTCCCACACTTTGGGAGGCCAAGGCCGGCGCATCACGAGGTCAGGAGATCAAGACCATCCTGGCCAACATGATGAAACCCTGTCTCTACTAAAAATACAAAAAGTTAGCTGGGCGTGGTGCTGCACACCTGTAGTCCCAGCTACTCAGGAGGCTGAGGCAGAAGAATCATTGAATGTGGGAGGCGGAGGTTGCAGTGAGCTGAGATGGCGCCACTGCACTCCAGCCTGGGCAACAGAGCAAGACTCCATCTCAAAAAAAAAAAAAAAAATTTAAAATTAGCCGGGCGTGGTGGTGCAGGCCTGCTGGTCCCAGCTACTCAGGAGGCTGCGGCAGGAGGATCAATTTGAGCACAGGAGGTTGAGGCTGCAGTGAGTCATGTTTGAACCACTGCACTCCAGCCTGGGTGATCCTGTCTCCAAAAAAAAAAAAAAAAAAAAAACAAAGCAGGCTGGGCGCAGTGGCTCACATCTGTAATCCCAGCACTTTGGGAGGCCGAAGCAAGTGGATCACTTGAGGTCAGGAGTTTGAGACCAGCCTCACCAACATGGTGAAAACCCCATCTCTACTAAAAACAAAAATTAGCCGGGCGGGGTAGTGCACACCTATAATCCCAGCTACTCAGGAGGCTGAGGCAGGAGAACTGCTTAAACCCAGGAGGAGGAGGTTGCAGTGAGCCGAGATTGTGCCACTTGCACTCCAGCCAGGGCAACAGAGCGAGACTCCATCTCAAAAAACAAAAAAAACAAAGCAGTTAAACCCAAAACTAGCAGAAGAAAACAAATGATAATTAGAGCAGAAATAAATACAGAGTAGGCCAAGCACGGTGGCTCAAACCTGTAATCCCAGCACTTTGGAAGGCCGAGGTGGGTGAATCACTTGAGGTCAGGAGTTTGAGACCAGCCTAGTCAACACGGTGAAACCCCATCTCTACTAAAAATACAAAAATTAGCCAGGCGTGGTAGTCCACACCTGTAGTCTAAGCTACTTGAAAGGCTGAGGCAGGAGAATCGCTTGAATCCAGGGGGTGCAGGCTGCAGTGAGCCGAGATCACATCACTGTACTCCAGCCTGGGAGACAGAGTGAGACTGTGTCTCAAAAAGAAAAAAAAAAACAAAATAGAAAAACAATAGAGAGAACCAAACAAAAAGTTGGCTCTTTGAAAAGATCAACAAAATTGACAAGTCTTAGCTAGAATAATTAAGAAAAAAGATGACTATGGGCTGGACGCGGTGGCTCATGCCTGTAATCCCAGCACTTTGGGAGGCCAAGGCAGGCGGATCATGAGGTCAGGAGATCAAGACCATCCTGGCTAACACGATGAAACCCCGTCTCTACCAAAAATACAAAAAATTAGCCGGGCGTGGTGGCGGGCCCGGGAGGCAGAGCCTGCAGTGAGCCGAGATAGCGCCACTGCACTCCAGCCTGGGTGACAGAGCAAGACTCCGTCTCAAAAAAAATTAAAAAATTTAAAAAAATTTTTTTAAAAAGATGACTATGAAAGAGAAAAAAATCAAATTACTAAAATCAGAAATGAAAAATAGGGGCCGGGCATGGTGGCTCACACCTGTAATCCCAGGACTTTGGGAGGCTGAGGCAGGCAGATCACTTGAGCCCAGGAGTTCAAGACCAGCCTGGGCAACACGGCAAGACCCCATCTCTATAAACATTTTAAAAATGAGCTGGCTGGGCCTGGTGTGGTGGTTCACGCCTATAATCCTAGCACTTTGGGAGGCTGAGGTGGGCAGATCACTTGAGGTCAGGAGTCCGAGACCAGCCTGGGCAACATGGTGAAACCCCATCTCTACTAAAAATACAAAAATTAGCCGGCCATGGTGGTGTGCACCTGTAATTCCAGCTACTCGGGAGGCTGAGGCAGGAGAATTGCTTGAACCTGGGAGGTGGAGTTTGCAGTGAGCGGAGACCGTGCCATTACACTCCAGACTGGGCAGCAGAGCAAGACTCTGTCTCAAAAAAAAAAAAGAAACGAAAAAATGAGCTGAGTGTGGTGGCACATGCCTGTAGTCCCAGCTACACAGGAGGCTAAGGTGGGAGGATTGAGATGCAGCCTAGGAGGTCGAGGTTACTGTGAGCTGTGACGGTGCCACTGCACTCCAGCATGGGCGAAAGAGTGAGACCCTGTCTCAAAAAACAAGAGAAAGAGTCAGGGTTGGTGCCACACAATAAGGCTATCCCCACAACAGACAAGATGAGCCGCGAGAATGGTGTTGAGAACAGGCGCCGTCAGCGCTGGCAGCAGCTGGAGCTTGCTGGTGAGCACTTTTCTGGAGCAGTCACTGGCTGTGCTTCTAGTCCATTCTGAAGTCTAAGAATGGCCACCATAAAAGAACATTTTTGTTTTTTTTGAGACGGAGTCTCGCTCTGTCGCCCAGGCTGGAGTGCAGTGGTGCGATCTCGGCTCACTGCAAGCTCCGCCTCCCAGGTTCACACCATTCTCCTGCCTCACCCTCCTGAGTAGCTGGGACCACAGGCGCCCGCCACCACGCCCGGCTAATTTTTTGTATTTTTAGTAGAGACAGGGTTTCACCGTGTTAGCCAGGATGGTCTCGATCTCCTGACCGTGATCCGCCCGCCTCGGGCTCCCAAAGTGCTGGGATTACAGGCGTGAGCCACCGCGCCCGGCCAGAACATTTAAGACCAAAGAAGGAAAAAGCTGCAGAACAAGACTTCCTATTTCTGAATAAATCCATTTACGGCTTCAGTGCCCAGCAAGAGGGCTGGCTAAACTGCAGCTGGTGCCAGAACCAGCAAGTCCCGGACCCATCCCGGATGACACCACGGTCCAGTGAGAAGAGCAGCGCAGACCCCAATCTTGGGACGCTCTCGGCAGGCAGGTGCTCCTCCCGAGCGATGGGAAGGCTCGGAAGGCGCCTGGCACTTCTCCAAGACGGAAATGGAAATGGGGGAAGGGACATTTCCTATTGCTTCGCCGACAGTAATAAACATGTTATTTCTCTGCAGTTTTTTAAAAGAACGTTAACACTTTTTAGAACCAAAATGGGATGACGCTGGCTATCATCACTGGTGGCCCTCGAAGATGGCCTTCCCTGCCACTCCCCACTCCCTGCACTGGGGCTTGTTCTGCCCTGTAAAGGGCTGGGCAGTGCCTGGTAGAGAGGGGGCCAGCCCCACGCCGCTGTGGCCGGGAGTGAGCAGCTCTCACCTGGCAGAGGGAAAACGTGGCAGACACGACCCCAATCAAGACGTTCAGCACATCTTTCACCAGCTCACACTCCTTCACCAGCACGGGCTGTGGGGCCTGTAGGATGCCCCCAGCAAGCAGTTGAAGCTCCCCTTGGCGGAGCCTGCAGAACTTGTCGAAAGCGTCCCTTCCCGCCTCTGTCAAGTAAGGCTCCTCTCTGTGGCCAGGGGGGCTGCGAGGGAGGCAGAAGAGAGGCCATGAGCAGACGTGATGACCTGCACCTCAGCACCAGCATACTTTCTCTCGGGAATGGGCACGAACAGAAGAACGGAAGTGATTCAAAACAATAAACTCTAAGAAACGCAGCCATGTACAAATGCCAACTCACCACCCAGCCTTTTGTGGATGATACTGCTGTGAACACCAGCACAATCAATTCTATCAGGACAACTCATGTGGAAATGTGTCCAGGGCACCTGCCTGGGGTCCTGGGCATGGCCGGGGGTATCCGACGGGCCCAGCCCTGGAAGAGCACCCCAGGCCACGCCAGTGGCCCTTAGGGTGGTGACTCATTCATATTCTTCTGTTAGAAACAAAACAAGGTTTGTACACCCATGTACACAGCAGCATCCACAACCCTGTTCACGGCAGCATCATCCACACTCAAGTCCACGGCAGCATCATCCACACCCCTATCCACAACAGCATCCACACCCAGGTCCACGGCAGCATCCACACCCATTCACAGTAGCATTATCCACAACCCCGTCCACAGCGCCATCCACACCTGTTCACGACAGCATTATCCACACCCAGGTCTGTGGCATCATGCACACCCCTGTCCACAGCAGCATCAGTCACACCTGTCCAGGGCAGTATCCACACCCGTCCACGGCAACATCATCCACAGTCCCGTCCATGGGAACATCATCCACACCCTTATCCATGGCAGCATCATCCACAACCCCATCCACGGCAGCATCGACACCCCAGTCCATGGCAGCATCCACACCACGGTGCACAGCAGCAGCATATCCACCCCTGTCCACAGCAGGATCCACACCCAGGTCCACAGCATCATCCACACTCCTGTCCACGGCAGCATCCATACCCGCTCATGACAGCAGCATCCATATCCCTGTCCACGGCAGTATCCACACCCCTGTGCATGGGAACATCTCCACACCCTTATCCACAC
>NC_037678.1:484912-499912 GCF_003255815.1 Theropithecus gelada | reverse complement strand
CAGTGAGGAGTGACCAGAAGACTAAGAGCCTTCTGTTATGCCCAGGCAGGGCCACTAGAGGGCTCCTTGGTCTAGTGGTAACGCCAGCGCCTGGGAAGACGCCGGTTACCTAGCGGTAGCGTCAATGTCAAGGAAAAGCACCCGCTACTTAGCAGACGGGGCGGCGGGGTGGGGGGGTCTCCCTTTCCCCGGTGGGGGAGTTAGACAAGACTCTGCTCCAGCACCTCTTGTGGAGGGCCAGATATCAGTCAGGCCCGCCCGCAGTTATCCAGAGGCCTAAATGTCTCCCTGCGATGCTGTGCTTCAGTGGTCACACTCCTGGTCCACTTTCATGTTCCATCCTGTACGCCTGGCTCTGCCTTCTAGATAGCAGTAGCAGATTTAGTGAAAGGACTAAAAGTCTCTGAAATGCAGAAATAATGGTGTAAGCTGTCTCCTGTCTCACTCTTTCCAGCTCGGCTGCCAAACAGGGAAGGGTCCCCTGTCCAGTGGACGGATACGTGACCCACATGACATTACCTATCACTGGAGATGGCTCACGCTCCTTACTCTGCCCCCTTGTCTTATATCCAATAAATAACAGCACAGCCTGGCATTCAGGGCCACCACTGGTCTCCGCGTCTTGGTGGTAGTGGTCCCCCGGGCCCACCTGTTTTTATCTCTTTGTCTTCTGCCTTTTTTTCTACAATCTCTCGTCTCCGCACATCGGGAGAAAAACCCACAGACCCCGTAGGGCTGGTCCCTACACAAGACTCCATCTCGGGAAAAAAAAAAAATCAGGCCAGGCTCACACCTGTAATCCCAGCACTTTGGGAGGCGGAGGCGGGCGGATCACGAGGTCAGGAGATCGAGACCATCCTGGCTAACCCGGTGAAACCCTGTCTCTACTAAAAAATACAAAAAACTAGCCGGGCGTGGGGGCGGGCGCCTATAGTCCCAGCTACTCGGGAGGCTGAGGCAGGAGAATGGCGTGAACCTCAAAGGCGGAGATTGCAGTGAGCTGAGATCCGGCCACTGCACTCCAGCCTGGGCGACAGAGCAAGACTCCATCTCAAAAAAAAAAAATAAAGGACATCAGGCCAGGCTCACGCCTGTAATCCCAGCACTTTGGGAGGCTGAGGTGGGTGGATCACGAGCTCAGGAGATTGAGACCATCCTGGCTAACATAGTGAAACCCCGTCTCTACTGAAAACACAAAAAATTAGCCAGGCGTGGTGGCGGGCGCCTGTAGTCCCAGCTACTCGGGAGGCTGAGGTGGGAGAATGGCGTGAACTTGGGAGGCGGAGCTTGCAGTGAGCCAAGATCGTGCCACCACACTCCAGCCTAGGCGACAGAGCAAGACTCTGTCTCGGCCGGGCGCAGTGGCTCAAGCCTGTAATCCCAGCACTTTGGGAGGCCGAGACGGGCGGATCACGAGGTCAGGAGATCGAGACCATCCTGGCGAACACGGTGAAACCCCGTCTCTACTAAAAAAATACAAAAAACTAGCCGGGCAAGGTGGCGGGTGCCTGTAGTCCCAGCTACTCAGGAGGCTGAGGCAGGAGAATGGCGTAAACCCGGGAGGCGAAGCTTGCAGTGAGCTGAGATCCGGCCACTGCACTGCAGCCGGGGCGACAGAGCAAGACTCCATCTCAAAAAAAAAAAAAAAAAGACTCTGGCTCAAAAAAAAAAAAAAAAAAAAATCAAATCAAATTTAAAAAAATACAAATACAAAAAAATACAAAAATTAGCTGGGTGTGGTGGCACACGCCTGGAGTCCCAGATACTCAGGAGGCTGAGGCAGGAGAATCACTTGAACCCAGGAGATGGAGGTTGCAGTGAGCCGAGACCACACCATGGCACTCCAGCCTGGGCAATATGCGAGACTTGTCTCAAAAACAAAACACAAAACTGCTGTACACCAAGACATTTGCTGTAGCATTAGATATGTTTATAAATTGTCTAGCTATCTCATAGGAATAGAATCACTAGTAACAATGTATCCTTTTGGCAACACTGATAAAGCAATAAAATACAAAACTCAAATGAGGAGCTACACGGGACCATGGGAAAGCCTCAGGCAACAGACAGCAAAAGCATATCCAATTGCACGTATCACAAAACGTGAACACTTTTGAAACGTGTGGCTACTGAGCACTTGAAATGTGGCTTGTGGGGCTGAGGAACTGAATTTTTTATTTTGTTTTAATTAACTTAAATTTAAATGGCAGCTCTAGAAGGCAGAGGAGGCTTAATGACATGCCCCGTTAGGTAAAGATGAAAAACAGCACGTTGCTTTGGCCGGCAGGTGGGCAGCACTGTCCTTGCAGAGCAGGGTGGCCGCCAGTAAGTCCACTCCAGTAGCCCCACCCCACAATGCAGCCACCAGACTATCCCCCCTTTCACCATGATAAAAGGAAGGTCACTGGGCCAGGCGCAGTGACCTTAATTCCAGCACTTTGGGAGGCCGAGGTGGGTGGATCAACTGAGGTCAGGAGTTGGAGACGAGCCTGGCCAACATGGTGAAACCCCGTCTCTACTAAAAATACAAAAATTAGTTGGGCATGCTGGCTCACGCCTGTAATCCCAGCTATGCAAGAGGCTGAGGGAGGAGAACCACTTGACCCCGGGAGGTGGAGGTTACAGTGAGCCGAGATCGCACCACTGCACTCCAGCCTGGGCAACAGAGCGAGACTCCATCTCCAAAAAAAAAAAATTAGCCGGGCGTGGAGGCAGGTGACTGTAATTCCAGCTACTTGGGAGGCTGAGGTACGAGAATTGCTTGAGCCCAGGAGGTGGAGGTTGCAGTGAGCCAAGATCACGCCACTGCACTCCAGCCTGAGTGACAGAGTGAGACCCTGTCTCCAAAAAAAAAAAAAAAAAAAAAGAAAGTCACAGAAAGCATTTTCCAAACCCCAAGAAAGGTGAAAGAGGAAAAAACCAAACATTCTACCTTAATGGCCAGCCCAGAGAGGTCTGCATTGTCTGGCACGGGGGGCAGGCCCAGTCGGACGTCCATGTCGTCAGTGCGGCTGTGCACAAGGGCCCCGAAGAGCGAGACCCGGGTGTCTCTCTCAAACCTGTCACCACAAGAGTCACCAAATGAGAAGAGCCCGACGGTGGGCAGGCCGGTGCCTGGAGCAGCCTCCATAAGCTGAAGTGTTTCCTGGATCATGCTGTGACACAAACACTCTTCTCTGGAGATCAGAGACTGAACGTCCGTCTCAAACACACTCAGGTGGTCGCAATCATAGCCGCTATAGGGAACGTTTCTCCCCACGTGCTTGTTGTTAAGGAAGTAGTCTCGATTTCTCGGCAGAAGTTGAGGGGGACCACTCCCTGCCAGCTGAACCAGGAGGTCCAAAACAGACCCCACCTCCAAAAGCGGACAGCAAGGGGCTGCTTCAAGCTCCTCCACAAGCTCCTCCAGACGGTCGGCCTCGGGGCCCAGGCCACCCACTCTCAAGTCAAAGGACAACATGAGGATCTTGTTTCTCGCTGGTAGTTTTGACATGTCAGGCTGCAGCTGTTGAGTCTCATCTTGAAAAAGATTTGTGAAAAGCGCATTGTAGGCCACCTTCTTGAGGCTCCGCTTTGCCCTCTTCCGGTTCACACTGCGCTGGCCCAGGTGAGTCTTGGCAGCCGGCAGGAGGGCCTCACACAGGTCGTCGAACAGCTGCGTGATGCTGGCCATGCCCCTTCTCAGCTCCGGGCCCCCGGCGTGTGGGAAAACACCTCACCCGGGCTTCACTCACGCTCCGGAAGACGGAGTGAGAAAGGGTGTGAAGGGGCTGAATGACAGGCGGCCTCTCCAACGCCGCAGCTCAGAACGGGTATTTTTTAAAGGAGGTTTTGCGGTTGCTCTACTCAGAGTAAACACGCTGCCCGGCGCCCGGCAGCCCCCCAGAAGCCAGCTCGGCGTTTCTTCCAATTCAGTAGCCCTCAACCTTTAGGGAGTCACAGAACCATGGCAAACCCGAAGAACGAAACGCGCGCCCGCGCAATACAGCGCACGAACTCGGCTTTGCCCCGTTCTTCGGGCCCCACGAGAGGAGACGACCAGGAGAGGGTGCCACTCCGAGACTCGTGGGCAGCGGAGAGTCTGGGGGCGCAGCCGGGTGGGTCCCGGCCTGCACGTCCACCCGTTCTCCAGGCGTCACCTGTGGAAAAAGCCCACTGCTCCCGCTCCCGCCGCCTCCGTCGCGTCACAGCAGCGCGAGCGTGAAGAGCGCTAGGGCGGGCGCGCCGGAAATACGTCACGGGAACGCCGGCTGCGCGTGAAAGTGAGACCCGGGCCGCGGCGCACTTCCGGCCTGAGTCCCGCACCGCGGTTGAGAGATCGAGGCCAGCGTGTTCAGTAAAGGAGGCAGAACCAGGGTTTCGTTTGACCCATGTTTACTAACGGCGCAAGGGCGGGGAGGGAAGGGCAGCGGGGCGCAGGGGCCGGAACGGGACCGAGGGTGGGTTGCATGGGCTCGGATGGGACGGGCCAGGGCGCGATGGGTGGGGCGGGGCGAGGCGAAGTGAGGGGTGGAGCGGGGGAAGCACGGGTGGGAGGGGACGGGGGTGGGAGTGGGCGGGGTTCCGTGCCCCGGAGTCGTGGGAGCCGCGGGCTTGGGGTCCGGATCGCGACAGCGAGGCGCTGGCGTGCGGTGTCATTTCTGCGGCATAAATGCTCCCACCTTGGCCGATTTCAAGCCACCAGGTGAGGACAGCACTACAGGAGGAGGAGCCTGGAGGAGGCGCGCAGCTGGCCTCCTGCACTGGAGCTGGTTCTCAGCAGTCACTTGCCCTGCCCTCCCCACCGACCTCTGCGGCAGAGCCGGGCCCCAGGGCAGAGCCATGCCTCCGCAATCAGCCTCACCTGCAGCATCTTCCACTGAGGCTCCAGCTGCCCTCTCAGGTACATCAGAGCCTGGACGTCCTCCGGGGAGGCCACAGAGGAAGGGCCTAGGCTAGGAGGTGCCTCTCCACGCAGCACCCGGGCCAGGATCCCTGCTAGCTGGGGTGTGGAGTCCTGGGCCAGGGGCGAAGACGGAAGCAGTCATTGGTCCTTCCCCTCATCCCACCCCACAGCACCTCCACCCTGCCCAGCTTACCTCCTCCAGGAGGGCCAGGACTCGGCCCCCTGCCAGCCCCCGAAGCATGGCAGCCAGGAGTGCAGCGTGGGGGCCCTGCAGGCCATGGCCAGGCCCTAGTGCCACTAGCACCAGGTCAGGCTGGAAGCCGTAGGCCAGGGGCAGCACCAAGCCCAAGATGCAGCTCAGGAAGCCACCAGTCATCTGTGGGGACAGCAGAGCCCAGCTCCTCATCTACAGACACCTGCTGGCTCTGGCCCCCCAACCTCTCAGTCTCAGGGCCCCTGGAGCAGGAGCAGGGAGACATGAAGGACCAGAGGCCTGCTATCATGACATGCCAGCAAGCAGCAGCGGCACACATCCATGGGCTCCCCAGCACCTGCCTTGCCGCGTGGCGTGGTCACTCACCACTGGCAGTGGCGTGGAGACATGGAACATGGATAGGGCGGCTGCCTCCTTGCCCCCGATGTTCAGCCACAGAGTCCTCCTTCCAGGACACATGTGCATAAGTGTAAGGCCCTGCTCACCCTCCTGAGCCCAGACCACAGAGGCAGAGGTGGAAGAGCATTCACAGGGCCATGGGCAGGGGTGCTGTGACTGCTGAGCCTCTGTGCTGGAGACCCACCTGGCATTGCCTGTAGCAGCCCTTCTCCCAAACCCCAGCTGAGGAAGGCTCCATTCAGTACCAAGTGCCCCACCCACCCGTCACCCTGGGGCCCAGGCACACATCCGTCGCATGCCCATTCACATCCATGGCTGGACAGATGCAAGACGTGAGAGTCCTACCCGTCATGGGCGAGGTCTGGAGGCCGGTCCAGCTGTCCCAGGGCCACACACAGCAGCCTGGAGGAAGAGCTGGCCTCAGGACAGGTGTTCCTGTTGTCCAGAGTCCATTCCCAGAGCTCTCTCTGCTTGGCCAGCCAGGATAGGGGTGCCCACAGGTCCTGCCCTCAGAGGCTCCGGATGGTCAAGTGAAGCTTACCTCTGCGCTCCGTGGGACAGGCCTCTCTGAATAGCCACATCCAGGGTGGCTGCTGCAGCAGAGGCTGGAGTGGCTGCGATGCCACTGTTCACCTGTGGGATGAATAAACAGTGGAGGACGAGGCAGCAGCCAACTCCCGAGCCAGGTAAACAGATCCACGGTTCCCTGCATTCGGTGTATCTCTGTGGCTACTGCCAGCCACACTTCTTACACTCAGGTCAATTACTCCGCTTCTGTAAATAAGATGCTTACGTCTGTAATTTTTTTCTTTCTTTCTTTTTTTTTTTTTTTTTTTTTGAGAGACAGGGACTTGTTCTGTACCCAGGCTGGCGTGCCGTGGCGCAATTATAGCTCACCGCAGTCTCAAACTACTGGGCTTAAGTGATCCTCCTGCCTCAGCCTCCTAAGTAACTGAACTACAGGCACATGCCACCACACTTGGCTGACTTTTTTATTTTTTGTGGAGACAGGGTCTCTGTATGTTCTCTAGGCTGGTCTTGAACTCCTGAGCTCAAACATTCCTCCCACCTTGGCCCCCCAAACTGCTGTTATTACAGGCATGAGCCATTGCTCATGCCTAAATGTATACTTTAAATCACCCCCTTCACCTCTCTGCCAAAGAGCATTTAACTGACGAAGCTGAGGTCAGAGGTCAGACACGCTAGTGATCCCCATCCCTGGGGCTGTTCTGGGAACCATTCTTGGCACAAGGCAACGTTCACATCCATGTGGTTCTGCACCACCCAGCCCTCCTCTGGACAGGCCACATCTCGTTGGCAGGTCCTGGTCCCTGCCCCTAGGTCCACAGCACCCCCAACCCCTCACAGGTGCTCCCACCTGCCCATCCAGCATCCCATCTAAGAGGTACAGGAGCTTCCCAAGTGCAGTGAGGGCCTCCTCCCGGGCCAGGGACTCGTGTGGCCTGTGGTGGACAGACCAGAGGGACACACAGACACGTAGTGACTACACGTCAGGCACACACACGCACAGGTGTAGATGCGGCCCCATCCTCCCCAGGCCAGCCCTGCCCACCTGGCCCAGGCTTCTGTCTCCTCCCTCAGGGCTGACCCTTCCTGTTGGATGACATCAGGGGGCAGGACCAGTGTGATATCTGGCGCTGTCAGGGCAACAGTGGTGCGGACAGAGGGTGCAGGGCAGAGGCACGGCTGGTCCAGGAGGGAGCTCGGTGCAGGTACAGCTGCCTTACACATGGGACCCCCAGGCAGCAGAGGTGGAGGCCTCCCCTCTGGGGAGTGGGTGCTGGGGCTCGTCGGCACAGGGGTCACATCTAGGGACAGTTCAGAGTCATAGCCACTGCACGGAGCCTGAGGTGGGATCCTGCAGCCTAGCACCTGGCCACACTGACCTTGCAGCTGCAGGCTCTTCCAGTACGGGGCTTGGGCAGCACGGGCACTCTGGATGGACTCCAGGGCACTGTGGGGGAGACACAACAGTGGTGACGCCTGGCCTCACACCCCAGCCCCGCCTGCCCTCCCTCCCCTCGAACCTCTGACATGGCACCATGAGCCCTGACAGGGGTGGAGCCGGGTCGCCCAGCAGCGTCTGTACTGTCATGCACACTGACTCAGCCAGTGACTCCAGGTGGTAGCCGCCCTGGGAGGAGGGTGGAGACATGATTGGGGCAGAGATATCACTGGGATGGGGTGTCACCAGGAGGGCCCTTGCCTGGCTCTATCCCGGGCAGGATGCCCCTCCCAAGTACCACGTGGGCACCTGGCTCCCATGCTCCTGACCCCCAGACCTCTGGCCCAAGAACCCTCCCTATGTGCCCTCCCCAGTCACCTCCAGCATGGCGCAGACCCGGCCGCCGGCCAGCACCTGCAGCAGATGTGTGAGATGGGCGAAGCACTCTGGCGTGGCCTGCATTTGCCCCTGGAACCAAAGCCATGTGTGATGGGGGACCTGGGCTCCAGGACCCTAGAAGCCCTCCCTGGCCAGGCAAGGCCCTCACCTCAGGGTCCCCGATGGCTGAGTCAAATCCTGCTGAGACCAGCACCAGTTCAGGGTCAAACTACAGGTCAGGCCGGGGTGGGGAGGGTTGAGAGAGGGGCTGGGGCCCAGGTGAGGGCAAGCCAGGCCCATCCCATCCCCTCCTGAGCACTCTTCCCTGCCAGGCAACAGTGGGGCAGCTCATAACCCTCCTCCTGCCTTCACCGTGGCGCTCCAGGCACCAAGTTCCCTCCCACCCGGCTGCCCTGGGGGAATCCTCTGTGCAGTCACCTCAAAGGCCAGTGGGAGCAGCAGGTGCAGGAAGGCAGCCACGTAGTCAGCATTTCCCATCCCGACCTGGCAGGACATCCCAGGCTACATCCTGAACTGTGGGGCAGGGGAGGGGGCTGGGGGGAGGGGTCTGGGTGGGGGCCTGGGGCTTGAGGGTAGGCACCTGGTTCCAGGGCAGGTTGACAGTGAAGCCGAGGCCCTGTCCCCGCCCCACTGCGTCTGCATCTGACTCTCGAAGGAAAGGCCAGAAACGCCCATGCTCATAGCGGTGCCAGGAGAAGTAAAGGACGCTGCCAACGGCCAGCCAGGGCCAGAGATCAGAGGTCAGGACCCTCAACAGCTCTACAGCTGCCCGTAGAACCCTGACCCGAGCACGTCTGTATCTTGCCCTTGGATTTTCCCAGGCCAGGCTGGGGTTGCAGGAAAGGGTGCTGTCTGCACCCTTGCTCACCTGGGGTCATCCTCAAAGAGATACTGGATCCCCTGGCCATGGTGCACATCCCAGTCCACGATGAGGATCCTGGGCACAGACAGCGCTGCTGGCTGAGGGGCAGGGCCTCCTACCTCCAGGAGCCCGGCCAGGGATGGGAAAATGCTGGCTGGGTTCTCTCACCACCTGTGCCGCCCCTTGCTGTGTGGCCTGGGCCCACACCCCTGCAGCCAGCCTGGCACACACCTGTGTAGCCCATGCTTCTGCTTGGCATATGCAGCTGCTATGGCCACGTTGTTGAACACGCAGAACCCGTTGGCAGCTGCCCTCTGGCTGTGGTGCCCGGGGGGCCTATGGCGTGAGAGGAGGATTTGGGTTGTGTCAGGGTTGCCCTGGCCCCTCACGGGGCCACCCACAGAGGAGCAGCTAGGGGAAGCAGCAGCTCTCACCTCACCAGGGCAAGCCCGTTTTGCACAGCTCCCGTGAGCACAGCATCCACCAGCTGCAGTCCAGCCCCTGCGGCCAGGCGTGCACAGTGAAAGGTACTCTGTGGGCGCAGGGGCACAGATGAGCCCCCACGCCTTCCCTGCTGCCCTTTGCAGGCCATGCCCACACTTGTGTCAGGCTGCAAGGCACCAGCTGCTGAGCACAATAGGCCAGTCCCAGGCTCTGGCAGTGCCAGCAGGCAGGTGTGCTGGACAATGTCACGTGCACGGACCAGGGGACGCTGGCTGGGATTGGCAGCCATGACTGTGAATGTGCAGAGGCGCGTGCATGTGTCTGCACAGGTGAGTGTGTCCGGGGACACGCACCGGGTGGAAGTAGATGGCGTCGAACTGTCCGGACAGCACTTGCAGCTCCTCCTCGCCTAGGACCTGGGTCTTCCTGACCAGGGACACATACTCTGGGCTGCATGCAGATGGGCAGGCAGGAGAGGCAGGGTCACCAGCAGGAGCAGGGGGCCAGGAGGGGGGAGCTGGGATTTGTGGTGGGAGTGGCCACCCTGTCACTTCCTCAAGCCTGTGAGCCCACCCAAGGTGCATAGGGAGAGGATCTGTCTTCAAGGCTGGCAGGCCCAGGTTCCCAGGTTTCTAGATGGGTTGCCTGCCCCCATATCATGGGGGGGCTTCCCCCGTCCTGACCTGTGCACCAGGCCCAGCTCCTCTTTCGAGGCCTCGCGGGCTGACAACCGCAGACACCTCTGTTCCAGGCCGCGCTGCCGCAGGCGGTCCAGGGCTGCGGTCAGGCGCTCAGGGCGCTCAATCTCGCACTCGGGGCTGGGGCAGACGAAGAGCTCAGTCCAGAGGTCCCTCCCCGCACCCCACCTCGGCCAGGTCCCACTTACTCGTCCCAGAGCAGCCGGGTGGCCGTCATGTCCTCATGGTACACAAGCGCGGTCCCCATGGCTGCGCCGTGGTCACCCTGGGTCCCCAAACGCCCTCGCCAGCGGTGCCTGCCACTGCCAGTCTCCACCTTCGGCCGGGAGCAGCCGGAGGCCTGGGACCTGCCTGGGGCGCAGGCGGGCGGCGGGCACCGGCCTGGGCGGGAGCGCACAGAACTAGGCAGGCTCCGGGATCCCAGGCGTGCAGAAGGCGCCGAGCGAGGCTGCAGTCGAAGGCGGAGGCTCCCCGCGCACGGCTCCCGGCTTCCTCGCCTCGGACCCGGGTCCCGCCCCGCGCCCTGCTCCCGCTCGCTATCGCGAGCCCCGCTCCGGAGCGAGGAATCAGCAGGCGCGGAAGCCTCAGCGCCCGGAGCCGCCAGCCCTCCGAGCTGCGCTGCTGCTCCGCCTCCCCCTCGGCCCCGCCCCGATCCCCTCCTAGAGGGGCGGGGTTCCCAGGCCCTGCGCTGGCGGTCGCCGCAGCCCCACCCGAACGCCTGTGGCTGAGCCTGCCCAGGCGAGCCCCGTTCTGCTCCAGCTCCCGGGTCAGGGTCCAGCGCAGCCCCAAGGCCACCCGGCCCGAGCGCAGGAAGAGCCGGGGTGAAGGGCGAGCGGGGCGAGGGGTCCGCAGGCAAAGGCCACGAGGCGGGAGAAGCCCGCGGGGAGGCGGGTGGCGCTGCGGCCGGCTCAGGGCGGTGGTCGTGGTTGCATCCAGGCGCAGCACCGCCCTGGAGGTTTAAGGAGGGCGAGTCCGGTTCTAGCTCCGAGAAGATCCCTGGCCTAAGAGCAGAGTCAAGGTCGGTGGAGGCGGGGACGCTGGACCGGAGTTGCGGTAGCGTGGCGGGGAACAGAGGAAGTGAGGAAGGCAGGAGGCGCGGGCACAGCCACTGAGCAAGGTGCCCCAAGAGGAGACCGGAGCCCCCCTGGAGCCCAGGGGCCACCCTGTCCCCGCCGGAGCTCACGTTTAGTTGGGTCAGTTTTGGGGCCCCCAGTCCTCAGGCCACCTATGGCAGGAAGCTGGGCCCCGTGTGGACAGCAGCCATGACACAAGTCAGCGCGGCTCCCGAGCCGATGGGGATCACGTCCCCCATGCCCGGATGCCCTGGAGAGGCATGAGGGTCGCTGGCAGAGAAGGCGTCTGTCGTGGCAGCTCATCAGGTCCAATTTGGCTGGGCCAGCTGTGGAAGTGTCCACCGAGGAGGACGCCTGGCCTGGCCTGCCCTCACTGGTCTCTCTACTGTAACCCCCTGCCCTGGGACAGGTTTGGAGGTGCCCGTGGCCTGTGGTCCAGCCGCCACCCTTGGAAACACCGAATGGCCTGCAGAGGGCGGCCTGGGCATGAAGATACCACTGGAGTACAGTAGTAGGTAGGGGCTAGAGGTTTGATCAAGAACAAAACCCAGCCCTCTGTGCTCACCACTCCACCACAGGGGCCAGAGGGGTCTCAAGGTGTTCAGTGTGCCCCCTCCCCCCAGGGACCTGCTGGCCTTGGAGGGTGCAGAGAGCTAGGGTAGATCCTAACATTTCTCCCCATCAGGCCCTGCCCCTGGGTCTGGCTTCAGGATCCACACACAGTGGCTCAGACTCTAAGCCATTAGCAGAAGGTCACCCTGTAAAAGGGGAGGGGGCCAAGCCCTAATGTGGGGGTTCGAAGCTCACTGGCACAGGTCTGGGGAAGTGGGCACCAGCTTTGTGGCCTGAGAGAGATGGGATGCTCAGGCCCCCCAGCTGGCTCTGAGGGTCTGAGCTATTAGGCCAGCCTCCTCTACATGCAGGCCAAGGGCTTGGAGGCCTTAAGACAGGTCGCAGCATGAGGACGCACAGCCAGAGCATGGAGCCACAAAAGGGTCTATTTCGTTCCAGCCACGTGGGCGCCACACAGTTGATTTACATTCCAGGCAGGGGGTGCAGGAAGGTCCACTGACGTCGCCCAGGAGAAGGGATGTCCCTGAGTTGGTGCCCTGCGCCCACCCTCTGTTCTTCCTCCGCATGGCCCAGACCAGGCAGGGCTCAGAGGCCAGGGCCTGACCTGGAGCCCCACCAGCTCCGAGGTTTCTGAGGGCACCGGGCAAGGGGGCCCCGGCTCCAGGCATCAGAGGCCATCCCCAGGTCGGCCAGAGGTCCTGTCCAGAAAGTTCAGGTGCTCCTCCAGGATGGGCACCCGAGAGCAGAGGCACGGGCATGGGGAGGAGGGTCCATGGAACCCAGGGGTCTGCTCCGACAGATGCCTTGGGATGCAAGCCCCAGCCAAGGTCAAGGGGCAACGAGGGTCCCCTCTCAGGTGGAAGGTGAAGGTGGTCCTCACTGCCACCCTGGAGCTCAGAGATCTTCACAGAGCCGTCTCCTTGGAGACCCTGGCTCCCAGCTGCCGCGGAGGCTTGAAGCTGAGCACCTCTTTGTAAGTAACACCTGGCGGGGGCGGGGGGCACGACAGAAACCAGGGTCAGCCTTTGCCTTCCATCCTGGGGTGTCACTCACAGACACGCCTGGCGGTGCCTCGTGGGGCCCTTCTCTAATCCTAATGTGGTCCAAACCACTGAGAGAAGGTTTGTGTGAAGAGGCCATTGCTCTAGATCCGGATTTTCCAGGGAAAGGGGAGGTGGCCAGGGCTTGGCCACGTGTCCACCACGGTCTGTCCTAAGAGCTGAGGCCCCAGCTACAGTTGTGTGGGTGGGGACTACAGAGAGGATCCTATGGCCCATGGTTTTCAAGTTATCTTTTTAGCAGGAGAAACCTTTAATCAAAGCCAAACTCCTAAGCACACAACTAAGCACACACAGCGAAGGGTGGAGGCCCTGCTGCAGGCACCCAGGGACCCGTGGCCCTAAGGAGCACAGGTGAAGAATCTCAGTCCATCCAGCCCCACCCAGCCAGTGTGGAGGACCAAGGCCCTGCGCCCAAGGCAGAGCCAGGACAGGGCCTGAAACACGGCACTGCTCCCAGTGTCCACCTGCTGTCCCCGGGCACCCCCACCACAGGTTGGTCATGCAGCCATGAAGTAGACACAGCCTGCCATTCTGGAGCAAAAATGAAGCCAGGTCCAGCATAGCCTCAGGCCATAGCATAGCTGTGGGAGCTGGGGAGGCTTCTCTGAGTTCAGCCTGAGGCTGCACAGGCCTTGGCCAGCCCTCCAAGATGAGGGGATAGCCCCTGGTATAGGGGATGATGGACCCTAGTAGTTAGGGTTGGGGTCTGGACTGCTCAGGGGGGCTGGGGGAGACAGGTGAGGCCCTGGGGACTATCTTGGGTATATAAGACATACATGTCTTGTCCAGATGGGAAGGATCCTAAAATGGACCAAAGAGAGGGCCAGGCGCGGTGGCTCACGCCTATAATCCCAGCACTTTGAGAGGCCGAGGTGGGCGGATCATGGGGTCAGGAGATCAAGACCATCCTGGCTAACACGGTGAAACCCTATTTCTACTAAAATTACAAAAAGTTAGCCGAGCGTGGTGGTGGGCACCTGTAGTCCCAGCTACTCGGGAGGCTAAGGCAGGAGAATGGCGTGAACCCGGGAGGCGGAGCTTGCAATGAGCCAAGATCACACCACCACACTCCAGCCTGAGCAACAGAGCGAGACTGTCTCAAAAAAAAAAAAAAAAAAAACACCTGGGGCAAGAAGAGGCAAGGACAGATTCACGAGATGTGAGGAGAGAGGCCTTAGGGACAAATGGACATGGTGAGGGTGGCACGGTGGCCCGGGTCTCTGGCCTGGACATGGCGGAAGGGCAGCAGGTCTGGGGGCCAGGAGGGGCTAAGTGGGCCCTGCTGCCCTGACTCACAGCTGCCCTTCACTGTTCCCGGCTCCTTCTGTGCCAGCCTCTGTGCTGAGCCTGCCAGGAACACCCTCCTTTCATCTTTCAGCTCCAGCCAGAGGTCATTTCCACCAGGCCACACGGCCCCGTGCTGCCCTCTGACCTCCCATTCTCCTCACCTGACCTGCATCCCAGGGACGGGGATTTAGGACTCTGAGCCTGGCCACCTGCACAGGGCCCACAGGGTCCACACAGGCCCTGCCCAGAGCCCCCCCACTCACAGGTCCACACAGGCCCTGCCCAGAACCCCCAACTCGGGTCCACACAGGCCCTGCCCGGAGCCCCCAGCTCACGCTTCCATTCATCCAGCGTGCGGTCCACGTCATCAAAGGAGTCGTCATACTTCTGGACCTGGGGCTCATCTTCCTTGTCATGCAGGGACTCGAAGTAGGGATGGGCCAGTGCCTCGGCTGCCGTCACCCGCTGCTCCGCATCCAGCACCAGCATCTTCTCCAGGAGGTTCACAGCTGCGGGGGAAGGTGCGTCAGGCCAGACTGCGGGAGGCCCCACACTCCAGCACCTGGTGGCCCCCACACTAGCCAGCCCTACCCAGAGGGCTTGCATTGGTCAGGATGGAGGCAAAATCCTTCTTCTCCAACTCAGGGAGGCCCTTCATGTAGTTCTTGGCCTATGTGGAAAGAAAGGGTGAGGGGCCAATACCGAGGCCTGGGTCCGCCCCCACCCCCACCCAGCTCCCCACTCACCACTGACCTCATCACTCTGCAGCCGCTGCACAAACTCAGCTGGAGGCGTCCCTGTCACTTTCATGATCTCCTTCAGCTGGTCCAGGTCTGCACTGAGGTCAGGAGCACAGCTCGGGGGCCAGAGATCAGGGCCCTCACTGCCCCCACCTGGGCAGGAGCCATCCCCACCCCCCTAGAACCCCCCACCTGGGCAGGAGCCATCCCCACCCCCCAGAACCCCCCACCTGGGCAGGAGCCATCCCCAACCCCAGAACCCCCCACCTGGGCAGGAGCCATCCCCATCCCCAGAACCCCCCCACCTGGGCAGGAGCCATCCCCACCCCCAGACCCCCCCACCTGGGCAGGAGCCATCCCCATCCCCAGAACCCCCCACCTGGGCAGGAGCCATCCCCA
>NC_037678.1:408573-484581 GCF_003255815.1 Theropithecus gelada | reverse complement strand
CCCCCCCGCGCTGCACCCCCCCCCCCCCCCCCGGGACCCCCCTCCCCGGGCGGGGCCCCCCCCCCCCCCCCCCGACCCCCCCCCCCGGGCCGGGCCCCCCCCCCCCCCCCCCCCCGGTGCTGCTGGAGGATACGGTCGCTGCCCTTGAACAGCGTCTTGCCTGTGATCATCTCCGCCATGATGCACCCCACAGACCAGATGTCCACTGAGATAAAAGCCATGGTCAGCCCCGTGGGCAGGGGGACGGGATGAGATGGGGAGGGAGGAAACACAGACACAGCCCACCCACCCGGCTCCCACCCCAGCTCAACAGCCTCCCTGGGGAGCAGCCACCACAGGGCTCTCTGTGAAGAAGTAGAGAAGCAGATGGTGCAGCCCGAGAGGCCCAAATCGCTAGGCAGCTTCTCACCCGTCTGCGTGTAGCGCATCCAATTCAAGATGACCTCGGGTGCCCGGTACCACCGGGTCACCACATAGCCAGTCATCTCGCTGTCTGCCTGCCTGGCCAGGCCAAAGTCCAGGATCTGCGGGAAGAATCGGGGAGGTGGGTTCTAGGGGACTCCCAAGGAGCGGACAGGCCACCCATGGTCCAGGAGACCCCGGGGGGGTTGGACTCGAAGCCCCAAGCTGGGGCCTCCTGACAACCTTTGAGGACTTGAGGCCAAGCCCTCGGACCCCAAACTGCGCGAGCTCCTCCCTTTGGCCAGTGCACCGAGCCCAGCTGCCCTTGGGATGGAGCAGGGGCCCTGGGGCTCCCCTCTCCCTGCTGTCACCTGCTGCCCACCAAGGCCTCAGCCCTGTCCTGGACCAGGCAGGGGCCTGGGGGCGCCTCCCACCCTCACCCGCTGCAGGTATGGCATGTGGCATACCACTGCCTCCTGGGGCTCACCCACCCACCAGCTCCTCAGCCACTGCCCAGAGCCTGGGGCCTTGGCCCCCTGCCCAGGCCTGACAGGTGGATAGGTGGGCAGATCCGGAGGGGCCCCTGCCAGGCGGCACACACCTTCAGCTCACAGTCTTCGTTCACAGCCAGGTTGCCAGGCTTCAGGTCCTGGGGACAGAGGAAAGGTGGCCACTGTGCCCCACCCTCCCGAGCATGGGCACAGCCAAGAGCCTGGGTGGCACCTAAAGATGGGGCCACCAGACCTGGCCCCCTTGCTCTCTGCAGCCCTTCAAGGACAGACCCAGGTACCTGGGCATCCAGGCAGGCTCCCACCAGGGGCTGTGCATGAGGCGTGGCTCAGCCCCCCCAGACCCCGTCAGCCCCCCCCAGACCCTGTCAGACCCTCACAGGTAGGACGTGGAGGCGGGGGATTGCGCTGGGGGAGGGCTGATGGGTGGCTCCTCCACCAGGACTCACTCTGTGGATGATGCCGGCAGCATGGATATACTGCGGGGACAGAAGATTCGGCAGGTTTCAGCGTACCAGGGCCTCAGAGCCACAGGGCCCTCCTCTGCCCAGCCCCGAGGCCCTGCCTGCCTCCCTGCAGCCTCCCCTAGGGCCATACCCTCAGCCCCTTCAGCATCTGGTACACGAGGAACTGGATCCGGTCCTCGCCCAGCTTCTCATGTTTCATGAGCTTGCCCAGGTCGGTGCCCATGAATGGCATCACCAGGTAACTGTGGGAGGGGCCGGAGCACCATCAGTGGGCAGAGCCAGCCTCTGCATCCCAGAGGCCTACCCAGCAGGCCCAGGCTCAGACCCATCCGGGATCCAGCAGGTGCCCCCGGGAAGGTCACCCTGCAGCACCTGTCCCCACTAGCCTCGGCATCCTCACAACCCCACCTTGCAGTGCCAGGCTCCATCCTGCCCCAACTGTCACTGCCAGCAACGCTCACACCTCCCTCCCACCCTGAGGACTGTCAGACAGGCAGGAGGCTGCCCTTTGGCGTTTTTGTTTTTGTTTTTTTTGAGACGGAGTCTCGCTCTGTCGCCCAGGCTGGAGTGCAGTGGCCGGATCTCAGCTCACTGCAAGCTCCGCCTCCCGGGTTCACGCCATTCTCCTGCCTCAGCCTCCCGAGTAGCTGGGACTACAGGCGCCCACCACCTCGCCTGGCTAGTTTTTTGTATTTTTTAGTAGAGACGGGGTTTCACCGTGTTAGCCAGGATGGTCTCGATCTCCTGACCTCGTGATCCGCCCGTCTTGGCCTCCCAAAGTGCTGGGATTACAGGCTTGAGCCACCGCCCCGGCCTCCCTTTGGGGTTTTTGAACCCTCTGCTAAAGCGCCCTGTGTGCCAGGCTGGGGCTGAGGCTGCAAGGCTCGAGTCTTCACAGGCAGGGGAGGGAGGCAGTCAGGTTTCAACCTCGGAACTTTGTGCCACAGATGAGGGAGGTGCCTGGGGGCGATGGGGGCATGGCAAGGCATCTGGGTCAGAGGGGCTGGCTGAGCCGGTGGAGACGGACACAGGAGAATGGTATTTAGCACCTCCCCAGAGGCCACTGAGGCCAGCGTGGGTCCTTGACCGCTGCAAGTCAGGCGGGAGGCACCTGCTACCCTCTCCAGGCCTTCCTCAGCCTGGCCCTTCACTCTTGGCCGACAAGGTGTGAGTCCCGGGGTGGTCGGCTGCAGGGCAAGGGCAGGGTGGGTCCTCCCTACCGCTTCTCCCCCACCTGCTGGGAAAGGTCAGCAGCTCCAGTTACCGGCCACACACTTGGTGCCAGGGTCCCGAGCACGGGACCTTCCTGTTAACAAATGGTCAGGTCCAAGGTTCACACCTCCGGTGCCGGAGAGCCCAGGTGCCAAGCGTGAAGGGAGGCAGCAGCCCCAGCTCTGCCCAGCTGTGGGTCCCAGGACCATGTGGGGGAGGGTGTGGGGCAGAGTAGTATGGGGGGGTTGGCAGTGTGCATCCCCTACTCAGGCTACAGGAAGAGAACCCCATGCCAACCTGGAACCTGAAGCCAGTGCCCAGAGCTGCCCACCACCCCTTGTGCCCAGCAGCCAGCCCAGGTCGGCACTCACAAGTCTGTAAAGTCATCCAGGGTCTCATCAGGAGTGAACACATCCAGCAGCCCAATCACCTGGGGGGCCAGGTAGGGTTGAGAGTGCAGCGGAGGACACGGGCTGGGGCACCCCCCAAGAGTGGCACAGCCCTCTGGGCAGGAAACCCCCTCTGCAGCTGTCGTCATGCCCCACTGTCCAAAGGGCCTGGCTCTGCCCACTGGCAGCGTGGCCCAGCCCTGGCACACATACCCACAGACAGGTTATTTTTGGATGGTGACAGCCGGGATCTTCTGGGGGAAGGGCAACCCGGAGTCTGGGCTGGCTCTGAACCATCCAAAGGGCTCCTGCCACTTGCCCCTTTCTCCCCTCTTCTCCCCAACCAAGCAGACCCACACCCAGGGAAGGGATAGCGCTATGAGGAGAGGCCAGGCCTCTGCTGGTGAGGCCCAGGTGGACAGCACCATGACCCGCCAGACCTGGTCCCCACAGCACCCCTGGTTGGGGAGATGGACAGTGGACAGGTCATGTGATAACTGCTGCCTCAGCATTTTGGGGTAACAGGGTCCCAGGGAGGCCTGGAGAAGTTCTGCACAGCCAAGGATGGACGGGCAGGTAGACATGTGGGCTGCGGGACACCCGGCAGAGGGCACGTGCAGAGTGGCCAAGGCAAGAGGGAGAACACTTGGAGAGTTTGAGGAACACAGGGAGGGAGGCCAGGTGGCCGTGGCCCAGGCCAGGGAGGGGCTGAGGAGAGGCCAGAGGGAGCCGGCAGGGCAGCACACACCAGGTGAAAGTTTGGCTTTGATCCCAAGAGACAGGGAAGGATTTAAACGGGTGTGATGCTAAACACGTCCTGCTGGCCGTGGTGTAGGGACTGGCCAGAGTGAAGCAAGAATGGACCTAAACTGGAAGGACAGCTCCGCCAGAGCCGTGGGCAAGAATGTGGAGGGAGGAGGAGAAGGAACAGAGGCCCGTCCAGGGAGGCCTGGGAGCAGTGGGGTCTGTGGACACGACAGCTGGAGGGTGCCCGGGAGAGCGCTTTGGCAGAAGTTGGAAAGCAGGGTCCTGTGGGCTAGGGGCCATAGGACTTGGCTTGGCCTCTGTGGTGTGGGAGCTGGCCTGGAGAGGGAGGTGGCATGGGGATGGCAGGACAGAGGCCTGTGGCAGAGCCTCCTCCCCCGCTGAGCAAGGCATGTGGCCTCACAGAGCTTCAGTCTTCCAGGAAGATGGGGTTCCAGGGAAGGAGCCTCAGCTGCAGGCCGGGAGCCCAGGGGGTGGACCCCCAGGCACAGCGGGGACCCCAGGACAGCAGGGTGGTGGCTAAAGAAAAGCCCTGGTGGAGCCCAGCACGGTGGGTCACGGCTGCACTCCCAGCAGTTTGGGAGGCGAAGGCAGGCGGATCACGAGGTCAGGAGTTCAAGACCAGCCTGGCCAACATAGTGAAACCCCGTCTCTACTAAAAATACAAAAAGTTAGCCGGGTGTGGTGGTGGGTGCCTAGAGTCACAGCTACTAGAGAGGCTGAGGCAGGAGAATTGTGTGAACCCAGGAGGTGGAGGTTGCAGATCGCGCCATTGCACTCCAGCCTGGGTGACAGAGGGAGACCCCATCTCAAAAAAGAGAAGCCCCAGTGGACGGGCGCGGTGGTTCAGGCCTGTAATCCCAGCACTTTGGGAGGCCGAGGCAGGGGGATCACTCGAGGTCAGGGGTTTGAGACCAGTCTGCCCAACATAATGAAACACCATCTCTACTAAAAATACAAAACATTACCCAGGCATGGTGGCATGGACCTGTAATCCCAGCTACTCAGGAGGCTGAGGCAGGAGAATCACTTGAACCCAGGAGGCAAAGGTTGTGGTGAGCCGAGATCATGCCATTGCACTCCAGCCTGGGCAACAAGAGCGAAACTCCATCTCAAAAGAAAAAAAAAAAAGAAGAAAGCCCCAGAGCGCTTGGCTGGATGGGGCAAGGCCCGAGCAGGTGAGTGAGTGGGTGGGTGGGGGCAGGGAGCCGAGGGGAAGGCTACAGTCCTGGGGCAAGGTCTTGGTGTGACGGGCGGGATGGGGGAGTGCGGTGGTGGCAAGGTGGGGGCAGGGCTGGGTGTGAGGGGGGTGTTGAGGTGGGGGCAAGGCTGGTGTCCACCGCAAACAGATTTCACAGGGCCCGGGGTGGTGAGCTGGGGTCAGGGTGGGCTATGGGAAGCCTCAGAGAAAAGGACCCACCCAAGGGGCTGAGAGAGTGGCGGTGGCCAGGAACCAGGGGGCGGGCGGTTTGCTGGTGGACGCAGGGACTCATTCTCCCAGGGCACCGGTGGCTCGGATGACCCAGGAGGGTCCAGAGCATCTCACCCTGGAGCTAGGGTCCGGGTGCCCAGACCACCTGCCTTCAGGCTAGGCCCAGACCAGGGGCAGGGCAGGAGTGACGTGGGGAGCAGTGGACAAGTGGGACTGTCTCCAGAAACCAGAGGGCCCCTGGCAGAGAAGTCAGGCTCTTAGCAGCCAGCCACTCCGTGGGAGAGGCCCAGGGCAGCTGTGCATGGCATCTCACAGGCAGGACTGGAAAGGATGGGCCCCCACAGCAAAAGGGAGGGTGTCTGTGAGATGACCACCACGCCCAGTGCCCCCCAAACAGCAGCTCCCTGAACCCTTCACTCACCCCCAGGGGCTCCAGAGGGTTCACCATACTCCCTACGTTCTGGCGCCCCCCTCCTCCCCCTCCACTGGGTCGGAAGACTCGGGAGATGGACAGCAACAAAGTGGGCTCCACAGAGGGGCTGGAGAGGGGCCCGGATGGGAAAGAGAAGGTGCCCCTTCCAGGAAAATCCTCCTGCCGGAAGCATCCTCTCACCGCGGGCTTCCTGGCTGGGGGCAGGGTTTGGCGTGAGACCTGGAGGATCCCCTGGGCCTGGCCAAGTCGTGTCCCCTGACCAGGGCCTGGCTGAGGCGCCAAGTCAAGGGGCTCTTTCCCGGGCCTGGCAGAGGAGGGGGAATGGCCCTTGGGGGAGTCGTCTCCTTGCTCTCCTTCTCCCCTGGGGGCCCACGGCCCGACCCCCGCCCCGCCCCACAGCAGGTTGCCTGGGGAAGGGGTTGCCGGGTGGAGGGACCCAGCCCAGCCGAACCGAGCCGAGGCCGGGGCGCCTTCCCGGAGCGGGGTCGCGCGACTCACGTTCTCGTGGCGCATGTGCTTGAGCAGGCGCAGCTCGCGGTAGGCGCGCTTGGCGAACAGCTCGGACTGGAAGGGCCGGTACAGCTTCTTGATGGCCACCTTAGCGCCGGTGCGGCTGTCCACGGCCGAGCTGCGGGGCGGACCGCTTAGCGGGAAGGCCGGGCACCCCGCGCAGGCCCCGCCCGCCCCGCCGGCCGCCCCGCCCGGCCCGCGCTCACCACACCGCGCCATAGGCGCCCGAGCCCACGGGCTGCAGGTCCCGGTACACGGCGCGCACCTCCCAGGCCGTCTTGGTCACCTCCTGGCGGTAAAAGCCACTGCGGGCAGGCGGCGGAGAGCTCATGGCAGGCCCGGGAGCCGCCCACCCCGCAGAGCCCGCGGGCGGTGCCCCAGGACCGGGGACCCGGGATCGGTGGGGCTTCCTCGGCGTGCGCCCCGGGCGGACTCCGCGCTGCTCGCCCGCCCGCCGCTGGGACGCTCCTGTTCCCGACCCTTCCCTCGGGGATGTCCCAGGTGCCGACCCTGGCCCGACCCCGACCCAGGCAGCGCACGGCCCCTCCCCCGCCCGGGGACCAACCGGCCCGCGGGCGGCGCGCACGTGACGCCCTCGCCCGCCCTCCGGCCCCTCCGGAAACCCGAGGCGGCCGCCGCCGGGGGAGGGCCGGAGCCTGGGGGGAAGCGCAGGGGGAGGGGAGCGCCGCCCCGCAGCTTTGTCCCGACCTAGGGCCGGACGCGGCGTGGAGATACCCCTGTCAGCCTCTCCCCTTTGGCTGAACTTCCCCGCTCTGGAGGTGGAGCCGGGGGAGGGGGGAGCTCCTGCTGAGACCCTGGGCTCCAGTCCTGACTGCCCATGGTTCCAGGGCGCAGGGCCCATCCTTGACAGCCTGAGCGCTGACTTCTATCGGCAGTCCCAAGTTGGGCTGAGCCCTGTGTACCTAGAGTCAACTTCCCACGCCACCCCCAAGGATGCCCTACCTCTGCGCCTGATCCATCCATCCCCGAATGGGGGGTCCATCTGCACCTGTCTTGCCTGTATCCCTCTTTCTACACGGAGGGGTCTGTCTCCCAAAATCCTCAGGCTGCATCCCCAACCCCACCCCTGTGGCCACTGACCCCGGGCCTCTCAGTCCCATAGGTCCCCGAGGGCCCTTTTGGACACCCAACTCCTCCCCCTGCTCCCCCCATCTGTGGGGTGCCTGCTGCAAGTGTTGCAAGTGCTGGTGCCCCTGCCCGTCCCATCCCTGCCTGTCCTGTCCTGCAAAACCCAGGCTGAGGGTGGCTGCACTGTCTCCAGCAGGGATGGGGACCTGCTGGGGCCCTCAGCCTGACCCCTCTGTGTGGGCGTTATCCTCCCATAAGTCTGGCCCCATCCTAGACCAGATGCTCTGGTGGGCAAAGCCCCACCCTGACACCCCCTCCGCAGTCCAGAAACCTGGGTCTGAGGAGGGATGTGGGTGCACCCCGGGAGCCCACTGGGCTGGTGGGTAACAGGATCGCTAGGGCCCTCTGCCCCGCCCTCCGGCCATGAATCAGCAGCTCAGCCGCTCAAGGGCGGGAGGAGCTTTACACCTGGGCTTTGGGCCGTGTTCCGTGGCATTCATCAGCTCGTGCCCAGCGAGCAGGGGCAGCCCAGGGCTGCCCAAACCACAGCTGCCTGTGGCCTGCACCCTTTGTGCCCTGGGCTGCCTGTGGCACTCCATCTACCTCTTCCAGGAAGCCCAGCTGCCACTGCTGTCCCCCTTAACTCCCCGTGATGGAGCTCAGGGGTCCAGAAGGCCCCGCACAGACCAGGCTTCTGAGGTGGGGCTGTGTCCCCATTCTGCTCCCACCCCCAACCGCCAACACTGGACTTCCCCCAGGACTGACCACTACACTGATGAGGCCCCAGGAGGGCCCCCAACTCCCAGACAGTTTCCACCCCTACCCAAGACCCAAGCAAGGGTACAGACTGTCCCTGGCCCCTAGAGACACTGCCTGACCCCAAATGGTCTGGACCCTCCCCCACACGTAAGCTGCAGAGCATAGTGGGAACGGGACCAGCACACACATTCTCTGGGTTAAAGTGGCCTCTTTTTCCTTCACCAGGAAGGAAAGGAAAGCTATTTTCCCTAGCCCACCCAGCCCCCGCCCAGGGATGGGCAGACCCTTGCTCCCTTGACACCCAACTTCCCCCCAGCCAGCTTCCCTGACCACTGAGGGGTAGGGAGGTGGTGTCTGGATCTTGGCCCGAAGCCAAGCCTGCCCACTACATCCCCACAGGGCAGCTGGGGTCACCATCTGGGTGGCCGTCCCACCCTGTGCCCTCAGAGCCCACCCATCAGCCGTGTCCTCCCCTGGTCCCCCTGGGCTCAGACCCTCCAGGGAGCAGGGAGGGTGCCAGAAGATGGCCACTGGTCTGACTGGGGGCCTGAGGGATCTGGCCAGCTAGAGGTGAGTGATACAGAGTGACCCAGACACTCCCCCCATGCCCAGCAGTGGGGATGGCGGCGGCAGCAGGGCCTGGAGTGGCCTTTGGATATGAGCCGAGCGAGAGAACCCCCTTTATTGTGCACCCCTGGTGCAGGCACTTGACACCCAGGCTTCCCTGGGCCCCTCGAGGCAAGAGGTCACCCCCTTTCCAGGGCAGAGCCATACCCCCAACTCAGCTCTGGGCAGGGTCCCGTCTCCGAGGTTACTGGATCAGCTCCATCCTGGGACAAGGAAGGAGGACTGACCCACAGACCAGAGCACCTCAGATCTCCGGCTGCAGGGCCACAACGGTGGGCAGAGGTAGAGAGCGGGCCAGGGTGCGGCGCACAAGTGTCCAAGTCCAAGTCCACACCCGCGTGTGCTGCCTGCCTTAGCGTCCTCAAGGCCAAACCACCCAGTCACCCCCAGCCTCAGGAGCCTGCTGCGGGTCACATATCCGAGGAGAAAGCCCGTGCTGGCGCTCATGTGGCTGCCCTTTCGCCCACTGGAGCCCCCAGTCTGAAACACCCCTCACGGCATCAGGAACTGAGGAGAGGGAAGGCAACAGCACGCCCGCCCCAGCGCCAGCTTCTTGCCAGGCATGGCTGCTGGCCCTTAGGCGCCCACAGATTCACATGCACCACATCACATGTGCTCTGACATATGAACACGAGGAGTGCACGCTCATCCACATGTGCCCACACACTCCCACGGGTGAACACAAGGCTCCAGGCAGCTTTTCTCATTTGACACCTGGTGGTTGTCCGTGCCCAGCCTGGTGGCACACTGGCTCTGCCACTCCTCTTAGACCTGTGGGTCTCAGCACTGACCAGGACAGCCCCCTACTTCCAGGCTGAGCAGCTCTAACCACTGAGACCTCTCCCTTTGAGTCTCCCAGGGTCCCGGCCCCAGCATGTCCTCCAGAGAGCCCTGGGACAGAAGAGACCCCAAGATTGACGCTCCCCAATGGGTCGGCCTGGGACAGACAGGGGAACTCCGCAGGGGAACCCCTTTGGCATCCAGGACCCCACAGTCAGGTCCCAATGGAGAGCGCAGTAGCCAGAAGGGAGCAGGAGGACCAAGGTAGGCCCAGGGACATTTGTGCCCAGACTCCTACACATGGCAAGCACATGTACACACATGTTTGTGCATGCATACATGTGTGTAGATTATCCTGAAGGCGAGGGGTCCTAGGCCAGGAGTCAGTGACCATAGGAGTGTGAGAGGTGCCTCTTGAGGAAATCGGACCAGCTGTGGAAGGGTGCAGGCCCAAGCCCCTCCACAGGCTCTTAGGGGCTGCTGGGCGGCACCTCACTGCTCAATCTCCAGGCTGCCAGGCGGCTTCGGTGGCTCTGGGGGCTTGAAGCTGAGGACTTCCTGGTAGGTGAGCTCTAGGAGGTGAAGGGAAAGGGTGAACCTGTGCCTCCACAGCCCAGCCCCCCACCTGCTTGTCTGGCACCTGCCACCCAGCCCAGGCCCACCACCCTGTGACAGCAGCCTCAGCAGAGTCTGGGAGCCAGAACCTGCCCTGTGCCACTCCCCAACCCCACCCACCCCCAGCCTGTGCTGGACACCCGAACGCCCTTCCACACCTGACCAGTCTGGAGAGGAACCGGGGCATTTCCTGCCTCTGGGGAAGTGGAGCCTGCAGGCCCCTGGACCCACCCGCAGCCACTGCCATGCCCACCCTTCCACTCCTCCAGCGTGCGCTCCTTAGCCTCAACGCTCTCATCATACGGCTCGGCCTCTGGCTCATCCTCAGGGTCGTGGTACTGGCTGAAGTAGGCGTGGGCCAGTGCCTCGGCAGCACTGACCCTCTGGTCACTGTCCAGCACCAGCATCCTTCCAAGGAGGTCTATGGCTGCAGGGGACCCAGTGGCAGGGAGGAGAGGGTCAGCTCTGTATCCAGGGCCAGATATGGAGCCCAGTCTAGCCCCAGGGCAGTCCTCACCCAGGGGGTTGGCTCCATGGAAGATGCTGCTCAGGTCCTTCTGGGGCATGGGGGGCAGGGACTGGATGTATGTCCGGGCCTGGAGGGCACACGAGAACACCTGGGGAGGCTGCTCACTCTCTGCCTCCCTGGCCCTAAACTGGGGCTTCTCTTGGCTAGCCCCCAGACTCAATTCACTCCAACAGGCTAGGACAAGGGCACAGGCAGACCAGTGACTCTCTCCACATAGGGTCCGGTGACCAGCTCCTCACTGGGCCCCTAACGCCTGCAGGAGCTGGGTCCAAGTACACTCCCTCCACCCAGCCCAACCCCACTGCCCTGGCCAGGCACTGCTTGCTGGGCACCCAGCCCGCCCCCACTGCCCCGGCCAGGCACTGCTTGCTGGGCACCCAGCCCGCCCCCACTGCCCTGGCCAGGCACTGCTTGCTGGGGTCATGGTTTTGCACTCACTGTCCCTGGTGTCAGGAACATCTTCCCCCTTCTCCTGTTTCCCCTGCAGGGATTGGGCACCTGACGTAGTCTCTATCCCACCACATCCCATGTTCCCCATATCGTCCCCACATTTCCACACCACCCTCTCCCTGAGAGAGCCTGGGGACTCGACCAGCAGAGGGAGCTGCCAGCTGGCAGGCACCAACTCACGTGTTCCGAGGAGATCTTTGCCAGAACCTCGGGGCTGGGTGTGCCCACCACTTCCATGATGCGCTTCAGCTGGTCAATGTCTGCATCACTCAGGAAACACCCACGGGCCAGCCAAGGACCTCTCTTGGGCCCCCAGACCCAAAACTTTGGGGCGCTGCCCAGAGCCCGCTCTCCTAGAGCTGAGGATGGCCAGCCCAAAGTAGTATGGCATGGGGGGCAGAAGAGGCAAGACCCGCCAGAAGGGGCCAGCGCTGGTCCCTACCCTACAAGAGGGGCCCTGTTTGACCCTGCTCCCCAACCTGGGCCAAGGATACAGTCGCTTCCCGGGAAGAGGGCCTTGCCCTGGAGCAGCTCAGCCATGATGCAGCCCACGGACCAGATGTCCACTGTTTGAGGGCGAGGGGGCCTCCATCAGTGTGCCCACCCCACGTCCCTCCTCCAGGACACCCACAGTCACATCCAGGCCCTGAGACGGGCAGACCCCTCCTCCGCCATACCCAACCCCCCTGGGCAGGGGGAGGCCTGTAGCTGCAGGGCCAGAGGAGGCCAGCACCCGTCATGCTCTAGCGGCCTCTGAAGGGCTGCCTTTGAATGTGGGTCCCACATTCTTGGGGACCTTGCCCGCCCCCCAAGACCTGGCATGCAGAACCAGTCCAGGGCCAGACGAGGCCCTCGGCCTTCGTCCCCCCAGGCCTTCCCCCTGCACCTGTCTGGTTGTAATGCATCCAGTTTAGCATGATCTCAGGTGCCCGGTACCAGCGCGTGGCCACGTAGCCGGTCATCTCCTCGTCTGCCTGGCGCGCCAGCCCGAAGTCCAGGATCTGGGGCGACCACGAGGTGTTCTCAAGCTCGTCATGGGCTTCGCCACCGCCCTGCCCACCCCTGCCCACGGGCCTCACCCTGAGCTCACAGTCCTCGTTCACAGCCACGTTGCTGGGCTTCAGGTCCTGCAGGTCACGCGGAGCGTGAGCACAGGAGGCCGGGACGGAGCCCTGCTGGACCCGACCCTCACCCTGCGGTCGCACCTACCCGGTGGATGATCCCGGCCGAGTGGATGTACTGCGGGAGGGAGATCGTGGTGAGCGCCAGGCCTGGCCTGCCCGCCCCCCTCGAGGGAACCCGCGAAACCCAGGGCGCCCTACCTTTAGCCCGCGCAGCAGTTGGTAAACCAGGAACTGAACGTGCTCGTCGCTCAGCGCCTGGCACTTGACGATGTTGTTCAGGTCGGCGCCCATGAGGGTGGTCACCAAGTACCTGGGGCGGGGTCAGGGGGTCAGGACAGGGCCCCACCGCCGCTCCGCGAACGCGCTCCCCGCTGCCTCGCCCGCCCCGCCGCTCACACTTCGCTGAAGTCCTCGATGGACGTGGCCGGCGTGAAGACGTCCAGAAGCCCGATGACCTGGGTGGCAGGGGGCGTCAGGGCCGGGCGGCGAACCCCCGGCTGTGGTTCAACCACCCCCCCGGGCCCCGCCCCGCAGCGCCAGGCCGCGCCCCCATGGCCACGCCCCCATCGCCAGAGCTCACCCACCCATTGGCTGCGCCCGCGGCCCCGCCCCTGGACGCGCCCTCCCGCCACGGCCCGCCCCCGG
This sequence comes from Theropithecus gelada, assembly GCF_003255815.1. NCBI lineage: Eukaryota > Metazoa > Chordata > Mammalia > Primates > Cercopithecidae > Theropithecus > Theropithecus gelada. The sequence goes on along the minus strand of NC_037678.1, from coordinate 471,844 downwards.
CTCACGTTCTCGTGCTTCAGGTGCTTGAGCAGCCGCAGCTCCCGGTACGTCCTGCGCGCGTGGATCAGCGACTGGAAGGGGCGCGACAGCTTCTTCACCGCCACCTTCTGGCGCAGCCGCGCGTCGTAGGCCGAACTGGAAGGCGGGCGAGTGAGGCGGCGCCGGGAGGGGTCCGAGGGCGGCCGCCCGCGCGCACACGCGCTCCCGTCCGCACGCGCGTGGACCCGGGCGGCGCCGCTCTCGCCGCTTCTCTGTGGGGATGGGGCAGTGGAGCTTTTCCGCCCCGGCCCCGGCCCCGGCCCCGGCCCCGCCGCCCCAGCTCGGCCTCCCGCCTCGGGCCTACCCTCTCCATGCTTGCTGGGAAGGAGCCCCTGGGGCTGGACCGCCATGCGTGTGTTCGCCCCTCAAGGTCCTGGACCTTCTCTGTCCCCTGACCCCACTGATTCCCACTCCCAACCAGGGGCCCCCATTCAAAGTGAGGCTAGGGGAGAGGCCCCCCACCCAGCGTGGAAAAACACAGCAGGAAAACAGCCACTGGCATTCACCTGCAGCAGACCGGCCTCCCTCTGCCCCATAGACCCCATGGTCCCAGGAGGCTCATGGAGGGGGATTCTAGAGCCACCTCAAAGCCCCTGGACCCCCAGTGCCTCCGAATGTTCAAAATGCGGAGGGAAAGTTGGTCAGAGTGTTTATTGCATCATTATTTGGAACAAAACCTGGACAGAAGGTGATGTACAGCTGAGGGCGTGTGCTGGCCCCACAGAACAGCCCTTCGCCCAGCCCCACTTCCCAGAGGTCCAGACCCTCCACCCTGCACCAGCTTCCTGAGCACACACTCCCTTTGCCAGTGACCCCTCATCCCACCCTCCCATGTCCCACTGCCCTCAGCCCTGCTAAAGGCAAGGCCTTTGCACAGCCTGTTCCCTCTCGCTGATTCTTGCCCCTTCTCTCCCTCCTACTTCTGTCTCTTGGGATCCTGTCCCAGAGGAAGTGGAGGCTGCGGCCACCCCCCATGCCCACACAGCGGGGAGCAGGGGCGGTTCCCGCTGGGTCTGGGATGCTCATGGGCCCAGGTCGAGGTGCCTGGGGCAGCCATGCTCCCAGCCTACGACCAGGGAAAGGTGGTTCTGAGGTGGTGAGGCGAGTGGCCCCGCATGTGGGGCAGCAGGTTCTTTTGGCCAATTGCATCTGTGCGGTCAGGTGACAGGAAATTGGCACCCGGTCCGCACCCTTGGCAGTGGAACTGAGAAAATGGGCCAGGGGTGCAAGGGGGGAGACCAGGCCTCACTCGGAGAACCGGACACCCCTCAGCAACTCCCAGAGTCCAGCTAGGCCCCGCCCTAGTTCCCTATGGCCACTCCCACACTGTCCCAGACCGTTTTCCTGCCCTTGAGGTCTCAGAGAGGAAGACAGATCTGTGCTGGCATGATGGCTAGCATGACCCACCTGCAGCTTCTGACGGAAGGCTAGGGACCACGCCAGAAGACAGCCTGCCCTGGGACCCCCAGCCCTGATGCTGGCTCCTGAGCTCCGAATCTGGTGGGCCTAGAGATCCCACTTCCAACCTACAAGTGCCTGGGACAACGCCCTGCTCTGGCTGCCTCTGCCTTCACGCCCCACCAGGACCCCCCAGTGGGCAGCAGCTAAGGGGCATTGGCCGTGGTGAGGACTCAGCTGCACCTCTCAAAGCCTGTACCCATGATCGGCCTCCCAGGCAACATGGAAGCTGAAACTTAGGACTCTTGGTAATAACCTCACCCTAAGCCCCTCCAACCCTGGCTGCCCTGGTAACAGAGGCCTTGGCCCAGTCGACCCCCCTCCCCCACCCAGATTCTGTCGTCTTCCTGGGCCCCAGGCCAGGTCCTCTGGCCCCAGGGCCTAAGTGGGGTTTGTGGTCTGAGGGGGAGCCTGAGGCCATCCCAGGGGGAGAGGTCTTGGCTTCCGGGAACGGGGCTTCCCTTTTCAGACAATAGCCCCCAGCCCGGGCGGGGGAGGGGCATCCGCTAGACCCGGGGGCTGCCTGACCCGACTCAGTGGGTGCTCAGACATTTAGGGGCCCGGACATCAGGGTGGCTCGGGGCTCGGTCGCGTGGAGACCCACCCTCACGTCGGCTGTGACCCCCCAGGCCTCAGGCCTGGTGGGGGGCGGTCCGAATCGGGCGAGGCCGGAGGACCCCCTCCCTCCCGGTAACGGCGTCTGCTTGGAAAGTTTCTTTACGCCGCCCCCCCATTCATTCCTCAGATCCGCGCGGCGCCCGGGGGCGGAGGCAGGGCGAGGCCCCTCCCCACGCCGAGAACCTCGCGCGGGCTAGGAGGGGACGCGCTCTCCGGCCCGGCCCGGCCCCCACCCAGCACCCCCTGTGCCCCGCCCCTACCAGACGGAGCCGTAGGCGCCCGAGCCCACCGGGCGCAGCCCCTGCAGCCGCTGCGGCACCTCCCACACGGTCTTGTTCAGCTCCTGCCGGTAGAAGCCGGCGCGAGGGCCCGACATGTCCGGACCGGCCGCCGCTCCGCCCGGGGCCAGCCCCGCGCCCGCGCCCGAGCCGAGCCCGAGCCGAGCGGAGCGGAGCGGAGGGCGGCGGAGGCGGTGGCGGCGGGCGGGGCGGGGCTCCGGGGCGGGGCCGGGAGGCCCGGGCGGATTTCCCGGGCTGGGTGGCTGGGGCGTGGGGGGGTTCCCGAAGACAAATGCGCTGCTTCCTGCGCCTCGGAGGCGGCGGCGGAGCGGAAACCAGCCCTCCCCTTCCCGGGGGGGCGCCAAGGGCGGACACCTCCCTCCGGCTCTCACCTCCTGGGGGCCGCGCGCTTCTCCGGATTTGCGCCCGCGTCTGGGCTCGACCCGGGCTTCCCCACCCCGGCGGCGCCCTCCCCAACGAGGAAGAACCGTCAAAACCGAAGAAGCCTTGGGTGAACCATGGGAAGTATTTTTCATCAAGACAGAAATAAGAATAGCACCTCCCAAAGACTCGGCACTGGATAGGAAAATAAGCCGAAAGGCGTTGGGACAGGGCTGGCCTGGCTTTCTCACGCAGGATCTGCAGGCCTTGGTCTGCGGCGCGCCTCGGAGAACCTTCCAGGCCTCCTGCCCCGGCTCGCCCTGACCTCCCCTCTGGGAGAGGTGCGACCGCTGGACTGTCAGGACCAGGGACAGCGGCGTCACCGCGGGGCCTTCCTACCCACAAACAGCGGCCCCAAACGGATCCTTTTTGCTGCCCAGAACCTTTCCTCCTCCTTAGCTGCCACTTCTAGGAAGCCCACCCTGACTATCCCAGGTCCGAGGAGCCGCCTTTGGGTGCAGGGTCCTTGAAGTCAGCCCCGCGGGCGGCCAGGCGCGGGGGGCTGCCTCGGCGGGGAAGGGGGCAGCGCTCCACTCCTTCTCGGCGTCTGTGCCGCGCCCGGGGCCGCACAGCTACTTTTATTCCCACTGGAAAGTGACCAGGGCTCGGAGGAGCATTGCCTCCTGGAGCACCGGTCACCGACCTCCGCCCTGGTAGAGCAGTGGGTGGGAGGCTTCGTGGCTGGGCGGCCCCCTCCAGCGAAGTGAGAAATCAGGATCCCAGTGGCCCAAATAACGCCTTTTTTAAAACATTAAAATCCGAGTTTTAATATCAAATCTGATTTTTATATATCGGCAACCAAATTAAAACAGCCAGCGCGGTCCTGGCCAAAGGACCCATGCGCACCGCGGCGAAGGAACGGGTCTCAGTCCCAGCCGCTCCGGCCTCTTTTGCATGACCAAGCCCCGTGCCTCAGTTTCCCCACTGGAAGCCGGCATCCGACTTGGGGCCTGGCGCGGGCCCGGGGATGGCCCCTGTCCTCGCTGGGGCTGGATTGGGGCGAGGACACGGGCGGCCTCCCGGAGGGCCCCCGCCCCGGGTCGCCTTTCACTGGGCCAGGCTGGGTTTTGTGCGGAATTAATGGAGCTTCAGCTAAAGGAGTAGGAGGCGGGAGCGCAGCCCCGGGGCTGTGGGAACCGCGGCCGCGGCCGCCGGGGGAGGGGAGCGGCCTTTGTCTGTACCGCGGCCGGGCGGGGCGGGAATCGAGTTCCCATAGCGACCGGCCCCGCCCCTGCGCCTCCCTGGGGACTGGGCGGCTCGGTTCTCGCCCCTAGGGTAGGGGACATGGAGGTGGGGAGGTGTCAGGCTTCCCCCAGGCGCCGCCCGCCCGCAATCCTCCCGGCCAGGGAGGCCCCGGGGGCTCAGCGGGTCAGGTGACCGTGTGTGTGGGGGGCGAGGGACAGGACCCTCCGGGGGAAACAGGACCCTCTTGCCACTGAGCTGACCTGCCCCGGGCATTAGAGGTCCCACCCATGCGCCTACCGGGGACAGTGTGGGGTCGTGGCACTGCGGGGGAGTGACCACTGAGGAGTTTCGGGTGGTGCGAGGGCCCGGAGGCCACCTTCCAGTAGAGGCACGATCAGAGCTCGGTGGGGGCCAGGGAAGCCCCCCTGGAGGGAGCTGCCAGTGGAGGACAGTCCCAGGCCCAGAGGGGAAGCAGGCTGGTGGTGACAGGACTGCCCTGGGTCAGGGGAGCCGGGAAGGGCAGGTGGCAGGGCAGGAGTGAGAGGCCCTGGGCCAGAGGCACCTCCTACCCAGCTGATTCACTGTGGTCCCTGAATACAGCAGACCACCCCTTCTCCGTGCTCATCCCCCCCATCCCACTGCCTGCTGGTCCTGGCTACCCCTCTTCACTGGAGGGGTGTGACAGCCCCTCTCTGGTGTCCCCGGTCCCTCCCAGCTGGCCTCTTCCTGCAGTCAGTGAACGTCCTAAAAGGCAAATCTGGCTTTGCTCACTGGGGGACCAGGTGATGGTGGGCGCAGAGCTGATTTAGCAGAGGACTTGTCCTGCCGGTAAGAAGCAAGCAGGATGTAGCCCTGGGCTGGTGAGCTACCCACTGCCTCTCCTCCCACCACTCTGGGAGGAAAATGGGACTTGGAAAGCACCAGGAAGGACAGGCCACCCCTCGTCTGTCGCCAGCTGATCACTCCGGCCCACCCATGTGCACCCCAGCAGCTATGCCCGGGTTTTACCCGTGCCGGCCCCCACCTGGGTGCTGGACTGCTGGGCCTGCAGCCTCTCCCCAGCCCCAAGTTTCACGTGTGTGGGGTCTCACTGAACCTTCCCTTCTTTCCTGACTGCCCAGTGAGACAGGGGTCTAGTATGGAAGCCAGGCCTCCAGGTCCCCAGCCCCCTGCACGATGGTCTGCAGGGGTCGAGTACGGAAGCCAGGCCTCCAGGTTCCCAGCTCACTACCTGAGACCTGCCACTCAGCACTTCAGACCTCGGTCCACCCCCTTGCTCTGATCTTCTGACCAGCCATGTCTCGGGGAAGGGAGGAACCCAATGTCATTTCAGGGGTCCCTAGAGCAGGGGATGTCAGTTTGCCTTGTACCCCTTTCTCCTGTGGGGGAGAGAAGGCCACCCGTTTTTCGTCGTGGCTTGAATGGAGCTGCCCCAGTCAAAGGGGACTCGAGCAGTGGAGGCCTTGCCCATCAAGAGACCCCGGCCTTGATGTGCCCCAGTTGGGGAGACAGGCTGGGGCTGCCTGAGAACGGATCCTCGTGAGTGGGTTAGCAATCCAGACCAGCAGAACCTCGGGATGTGTGCCTAGATCCAGCCACATCTGAAGCTGGGCCTTCACTTTGTGTCTGGAGCACTGAATGCCCTTCTGCCTGGGCTGTCTGTATTCTTGGCGCACAGGGGAGGCTCCGAGCCCTGCCTGTCGTGGTTGTTGCTGTTCCTAGCACTCAAGACAGTGCATGCGTGGTGTGCAGTGGCCATTTGGTAAGAATGTGTTGCATGAAAGAAGCAGGCCGGCCGGGCGCGGTGGCTCACGCCTGTAATCCCAGCACTTTGGGAGGCCGAGGCGGGCGGATCACAAGGTCAGGAGATCGAGACCACGGTGAAACCCCGTCTCTACTAAAAATACAAAAAAAAATTAGCCGGGCGCGGTTGTGGGCGCCTGTAGTCCCAGCTACTCGGGAGGCTGAGGCAGGAGAATGGCGTGAACCCGGGAGGCGGAGCTTGCAGTGAGCCGAGATCGCGCCACTGCACTCCAGCCTGGGCGACAGAGCGAGACTCCGTCTCAAAAAAAAAAAAAAAAAAAAAAAAAAAGAAAGAAGCAGGCCATGGAAGCCACCAGATGGCACCAGAAGCAGTCCTACCTTCCAGCACCCCCCACCTCCCCCAAGCACCCCTATTAGCACCCCTATTCACCTCACACGAGCACCCCTTCCAGCCCCCTCCACCTCACCGCAGCTCCCCTCCCAGCAGGGCCCACAGAGCCCAGGGAAGGGGTGGTGAACAGGGGCACCGCAGCCCCAGTAGGAACTCAGCCAACCCACAGAGTGAAAAAGACGACTGTATTTGATTTACAATGAACAAGATTTACAAAAAGGAGTAGGGTGGTCTTGGTGGAACTGCTCCCAGTCCCACTGGACTGGGTGGGGCTCTAGGGCAGCCTGTCTGACAGACCAGGACCCCAGGATGTCTGGGCCCCGACGTAGGACTTGACCTACGACTCACTTGACCTTTGACGTGGGGCCCAGCAGCCTTGAGTCCACCCAGAGTGCCGGCACCCTTGGGAGGCCGGTGAGGTCAGGAAGGCATCGTACCGCTTTTTCTCCTCCTCCCATCCCGAGGTGGACAGACAGACGCAGGATCTGGGAGCTTGCCCTGGGGGCCACAGGCGCTCAGATCCCCAGGGGCCCAACCCACGGGCATGGAGGCAGCTGCTGGTGCGTGGGCGGAGGCGGAGGCCAGCTGCCCCCAGCGTGGCAGCGTAAGGCACATTTTCAAATCACTCGAGACTCGACAGTGAACACCCGATGCTGGTTCTGCCGCCGGAGGGAGCTGGGGCTGGGGCTGGGGCTGGTGCTGGTGCTGGTGCTGGTGCAGCGCCCGGGCAGTATTGCTCAGAGGAAGATGCTACAGTCTAGACGTTGGGTGGGTTCCTGCTGCACCCACTCCCGCATGGGGCGCGTTCTCTGGGGGAGGGTGGGGGCCTCAGCCACAGCCACTTGGCCTCCTCCCCCGAGGGGCTCTCAGGTACCTTGGGTACCTACGCCCCAAAGCAGCACTGGAGATTGGAGGTCAGAGGTCAGTGACCTTGTTCTCCAGTGCAGCCGCAATCTGCTGCAGGCGGAAGGCCAGCTGCATCTTCTGGGCGGCGGGGTCCTCCTCCAAGGCATTGATGATCTGAGGGAGAGTCTCATCAGAGCACATTGGGGGATCGCCCGGCACCCTCCCCCCGCCCCCAGGGGCCTGACCCTACCTCGTCATAGTACTTCTGTGTGTATTGGTAGAGCTGGTGTAGTGCCACGAGGGTGTTTAGGGAGTCCGTGTGCGCCTGCAGGGTGACGGGACGGTCAGGGCAGAAAAGGGGCTGTGGGAGCCCCAGGGCTCGCAGGGGTAGTGCAGGACGCCCAGGACAAGAGGCCTCCCCGGGGCAGCAGCTGGGGCCTTGGGCACAGGCGGCACTTAGGGCCCCCCATGTGGCATGGCCTTAGACACCCACGCAGACAGAATCCTGCACACACAACCATCTCAGTGTCTTCTTGTGTGATGCACAGCTATGGATGGACCCACAGGGAGGGGGCGCTGTGGGCATGGCTGTGGGTGGGGCCACAGGGAGGGGGCGCTGTGGGCATGGCTGTGGGTGGAGCCACAGGGAGGGGGCGCTGTGGGCATGGCCGTGGGTGGAGCCACAGGGAGGGGGCGCTGTGGGCATGGCTGTGGGTTGAGCCACAGGGAGGGGGCGCTGCAGGCAGGGCCGTGGGTTGAGCCACAGTGAGCGGGCGCTGTGGGCATGGCTGTGGGTGGAGCCACAGGGAGGGGGCACTATAGGCATGGCCGTGGGTGGGGCCACAGGGATGGGGTGCTGTGGGCACGGCCGTGGGTTGAGCCACAGGGAGGGGGCGCTGTGGGCATGGCCTGGCTTCAAACAGCTCACACTCCCCACACACAGCACGCTCAATTCACATGGCTGGGCCCACCTCGAGGTCCCACCCCACCCTCTCTCCCCCTCAACACCATTTAACCCCTGCCCTGCAGCTCAGGGCCAGGCTCAGCACAGGGTAGTAGGAGCCAGGAGCAGGGGAAGGCCATGGGTGCTTCCCTGGTGGCCTCCTTACCCGGGAAATCTCTGCCAGGTGTGTGTTCATGTCCTGGTCGCTGACCTGCACCATCTGCCGGATGCCCTTGTAGTAACTGCAGGGGTGGGAGCATCACAGTGTGGGCAGCGGGGGACACAAAGGGGGTGGTGGGAGAAACCAAGGCCTGAACCTCCCCGCAGGGGGTCGAGGGTGGGCACGGGGGCCTGGCCTGGAGGGCGGGCAGCACTTACTCCTCCACCATCTTCTTGTAGGTGGAGATCTCCTTGGCATAAAGCAGCTTGTTGCTGGGAGAGTCCTGTCGGGGAGAAAACCCAGTGATGCCTGGCCAAGGGGCCCAGGCTGGGGCCGCTCAGAGTCCCCCTGGGTAACCTCCCCTGCCCTGAACTGACACGTTCATCAAGAAAACTATGGGCCGGGCACAGTGGCTCACGCCTGTAATCCTAACACTTTAGGAGGCTGAGGCGGGCGGATCACCTGAGGTCAGGGGTTCAAGACCAGCCTGCCCAACATGGTGAAACCCCGTCTCCACTAAAAATACAAAAATTAGCCGGGTGTGGTGGCGGGCACCCGTAATCCCAGCTACTCGGGAGGCTGCGGCAGGAGAATCGCTCGAACCCAGGAGGCGGAGGTTGCAGTGAGCCCAGATCGCGCCACTGCACTCCAGCATGGGCAACAGAGCAAAACTCTGTTTCAAAATTAAAAACAAACCAAAACAACTACTTATTTTGTGATCTGTAGTAAAACTCAGTTTCTCTGCTTGGGTACTGTGGTGAGAGGGCAAGTGGTCTCGGGATCTCCCAGGCTCTGCTGGGCGCCTGTGCCCCCAGCCTCGGCCACGCGCCACCCCCTCATCAAGGGCTCCAGCCCAAGATGTGCAAATCCACACCCCAGACAAGCTCCCAGCTCACAAGATGCTCCTGGGGCAGACCCAGGCCTCCCTGCCCCGACCTGTCCCCACCCCACTCACGCGGCTCAGCTTATGCTCCGTGCGCGTGCAGGCATCCATGAAGGTCTGGGCGATGACTGACAGCGAGGCGTCCACCACCTCGTGGACATGCACGTCGAAGATGAAGTGGGGGTTCTTGAGGATGTTCACCCAGAACCGGAGTGGTAAGCTGAGGCAGAGCAGCGGGAATGAGAGCGGGGCTGGGCCTGGGGGGTGCGGAGCCTCCCAAGAGTGAGAAGTAGCGGAGCCGGGCTCGGCTGCGGGGGGGTGCGGAGCCTCACCTGTTCGTCTTCCAGATGTGGATGGTGTCCTCATCCTGGATGTTGTGCTTCTCCGCCTGCTCGTCCAGGAAGTCGAAGAAGTACTTGACTGCGGGTGGCACCGCGTGCCCGGGCGCCAGCACGCTCTGGAAGAAGTTGTCCACAAACTGCTGCAGTGTGCCCTGTGGGGGGGTAGGGTCTCAGTGTGGCGCCGTGGGCGCAGCCCCTGGGGGGAGGGTCTCAGCGTGGCGCCGTGGGCGCAGCCCCTGGGGGGAGGGTCTCAGTGTGGTGCCGTAGGTGCAGCTCCTGGGGGGGAGGGTCTCAGTGTGGCGCCGTGGGCGCGGCCCCTGGGGGGGAGGGTCTCAGCATGGCGCCATTGGCCCAGCTCCTGGGGGGGTGGGTCTCAGCGTGGCGCCATAGTCACAGCTCCTGGTGCCAACCCACACACCCACAGGGGCCCACCTTGACTGAGAGCAGCCTCGTCAGGTAGATCTCAGTGATGGCCTTCGTCCGCTCCTTCTCCTTCACGCTGCCTCGCTTGGACTTGCCCTCATCCACCTCGTCAGTCGGCCGCACCAGGTGCCACACCCGGTTCTCCTCCTCCAGGAGGGCATGGCCTGTGGGGAGCGGGCACTGAGGGACCCCCACCCAGGTCTGGGGCATGGGTCCCACGGGGAGCAGTGGTGGCGGGGTGGGTGGGGGTACATGTTTCCAGGGCGGACGTGGTCCATGCCGACCACCCGGGGCTGGAAGGAAACGGGCAAGAGGGAGGGACTCACGCTCCCCAGGCAGGTCCTGCTGGCTGTCCTCCGGCTGCTGGGAGACCCCCACCTTGGAAAGGATGAGGGTGGCTCCATCCCGGACCTGGGGAACACGGTGGTGAGAGTGGGCTGTGCCCCGGGGTGCCCAGTTCTCGCCCGCCCCAGCCCACATGCTCACGTTGTAGTGCATGAGAGTGTTGACGCGCTTCCACCGGCCCTCCCGCTGTGACGTCAGGTCCAGGTCTGACAGGATCTGGGCTGTGGAGCCCGGACGCCACTCTGGGAAGAGACAGCCCAGCTTGGGCCCCGGCCACCAAGGTTCCTCCCACTGCCCACCACTCCCACATGAGAAAGCCGGCCAGGCAGGATCCTGCCCCAGGACACGGGCCAGGCACATGGGCGCCTGTGTGCAGACGGGCAGGGACCGTGTGCAGACGGGCAGGGACCGGCACTCACCCAGGACCACGCTATCTGGCCTGGGCCAGCAGGAGCAGGGCTGCCCGCGGTACACCTGGTCAATGATCTTCTCCTTGACCTGGGAGATGGTGTCACAGTTGAGGACCTTCACCGGGATGGCATCAACTCCCTCGTCCTGCACGATCACGCTCACCGTCTGCCAAGACATCCAGGATGAAGTCGGACGGGGAGGCCCTGCTCTCACCTGCACCACATAGGAGCCACTGTCTGCCCCGCCAGCTCTGCACACCACAGCGGCACCCTCGGACAGCAGGCCTCCGCCGGCAGGCTCCAAGCCCCCGAGGCTTCCCAGATGACCACACTCTGCCCTTCCCCTGCCTGTTCTGGCTCAGCAGAACAGAAAGACGGGGACAGCTCAGAACCGCTCACTCAGGCTGACATACAAGCTCACGGAAGCACATGCACAGACACGGAATACACACGTCTCACGCGTGCACAGGCTCCTGCCATACCCACCGGTCACGTGTGTACGGAATCCTGGACACACCTGGTGTGCCAGGCCCCTCACATGGCCTCCAGGAGGTGGGGGTGCCCAGGAAGAGCTGACGGAGGGCCCGCACACTTACAGCCTCCAGAGCCCACAGCCACCGGCACCCAGGTCCCTCCCTGAGCCCGAGTAAGAGCAGGCTGTAACTCGAATCCACAGAGGAGGTGGACGGCCTCTGGCCTGTGGGTCCCGTCTGTGGCCAGGGGATGCCCAAGCTCCTTAGCCCAGATCCGAGGCGCCCATGGCGGCCCCCACCCCAGGAGCTCACCAGAGGCGCATACTCCACATCGTCACCCAGCAGCCCCGTGTCATTGAGAGTGTACTTGGCCTTCTTCTGTACCGCATCCACTGGGCCCTTTTCCACCTGATGTTTGATGGCCTTAAAGAGCTTGTACAGGGGCTCGCCGGCACTGTCCTGGAGTAACACGGAGGGGAGGCTGGGAGGTCAGGGGACTTGGGGCCTGGAAGGGGCCCCCGGAGCCCTGGCCAGAGGCATGGACAGGGTTGACCGTGTCAGGGGCAGGAAGCAAACCTGTCCAGGCAGGGCCCACCTCAAGGTGCTGTACAGATAGGGGGGACACTGGAGGGAACGGCAGCAGTCTGCCTCGCCCCTCAACCCCCAGCCAGGCTGCAGTGTAACCCACCTTAAGATACTGGTACAAGCAGATGGACATCCAGTTGGACAGCATCCTCTCCACCACAGTCTCAGACCTGGGGGTGCAGGGAGGCCTTGTAGCAAGTGACCCCGTAGTATTCCTGAGGCCCAACTGACTCCTCCAAGCACCCGGCCACGCTTGCGCCAGCGTCGCCCGTCCAGGCCTGGGTGTGGCCTGCAGTGAGGACTGCCCGGTGGCAGCACCAGCCCTTATGGGAATTCTGCCACCTTTCCCCTGTTCTGCAGAGGACTTACGCTGTGACCAGCTGAAACCGCTGGACAGGAAGGGCTAGAGTCCGGCTTTGTGTTTGCTGCCAGGGACATCACCCCTAGGCTGACCCCACCACCACTGCTGGCTGGAACCTGCCGGCTCCTGGGTGCCCAATAGGCCTCTGTGCCACCTGCCACCAGCCCCTGTGTTCGCCCCGCCTGTGGTCCCGCCCATGTGCACCTGCGCAGCATCAACTTGGGGTTCTTGGCCACCACATACTGCTCCAGGAGCTCCAGGAAGAGCGTGCGCATGATGTCTGTGTAGTACTCCAGCTTCCCGTGCAGCGCCACCGTCAGCAGGGACGCGAAGTAGACCTTGGCGCGGGCCGAGAACTCCCGCTGGTTCTCCAGGGTGTGGATGAACTGTGGGGGCTGGCGGTCAGAGCCTGCCCAGCGCCGCCTGTGCGCCCTCCCGCCCACCCGCCGGCCACCCGGCTCACGTTGATGAGGAAGGACTTGCTGTTCAGCAGGTTGGAGAACTGGTAGAGGGCCTGCTCCACCACCGGCCGCCGCGGCTCAGGGATGTCCAGCTTGCCAGTGATCATCACGTCCTTGTCGCCGTCCTTGGAGGGCAGGAAGAAGACGCGGTCGGTGTAGGTCTTGTAGTCCAGCACGGGGATGCCAGCCTCGTGCACGTCGTTGGTCTGGTCCTCCATCTCGATCATCAGGTCTAGGGGGAGGCTGGCGTGAGACGTCCCTGGCCACCTGGGGCCCTGATCCCCACACCACACACAGCGTTCCCGCCGCAGGAGGAGCCCAAGCACCAGCCCCCGAGCGGCCGCCGCCGAGCGGCCCCTACCCGTGAATTCCTTCTTGCAGCGGTCCCGCACACTCTCCTCCAGGCCCTCCAGCTGGGACTTGATCTTCTCATACTCTCGTTCGGCCTGCTGGCTCTTCCTCCTGCGGGGCACAGGGAGGCTCCTGGGTCCTGCCGGGCCGACTGCTCAGCTGCCCGGATGAGGAGGTGGATCTACACGCCTGCCTGTGCAGGGCGGCGGGTGAGGCCAGAGGGGCCGAGGCGGGAGGGCTGAGGGCTGGGGGTGTTGGCACAGCCGCGGGGCGGGCTCACCAGTAGCAGTAGACAGACACCGCGATGACAACCACCATGGGCACAATGACCAGCGGCAAGATGAGGCTGAGTGGCACATCGCTCACCCGTGTGTCATACTCCACGCGGCCCAGCACCCACTCGCGAGAGCCGAACTTCACCTGCGTGGGGGGCCAGGTTCAGCGCGGTCCCGTGGGGGCACCTCCCGCCCGCCCCGTGCACGCACAATGAACTCAGGCAGGTTGTGTGTGGTGTCCCGTTTCTGCCGCCGCTTGGGCGGGGGCTGCACCTCCGGGGGCTCGCAGTACAGGTCGGTCTCCGTCAGCGTCTTCATGGTGCAGCGCTCGGCACCCACAAAGGCCTCGGCCTCCTGCAGCGTCATCGCCTTGTTCAGATTGGTGCCCTGGGGAGGGGGCAGCGGCCAGGGTGAGCAGGAGGGAACTAGGGACGCGTGGACCAGCTCTGAGCCCAGACCCGAACGGGACCCAGAGCCCCGGGGCTGCACCATCCTCACCCGGGCGTGGATGAGCTTGTTGACCTGCTTCTTGACACCACCTGTGAAGTTCTCAAAGGTGGGGTCAGGCACGTACTCGAAGGCCCCGGCCTCCGTCCTGAGCAGGGCACGGTGCCCGTCCATCTCGATCAGCACCGTGAGGTTGTAGGCCTCTGGCTCCTCGGGGACAGCCGGGGACAGGAAGACAACCTTGGTGTCGTTGTGGAACACGTAGTCCATGCCCACCACCTGCAGGCAAGTCCCAGCCATCAGCCCCCGGTGAAGACCCTGCCCTTCCTGGGCATGATCCCATTGGCTGGTGCCAGAGCTGAGCCCACACCAGGACTGACCGTCACAGGCTGCAGGGATTCAGCCTCCCGCGGCGGCTGCCAGGACTGCAGGGGCTCCGCGATGACCACCATGGCAAACCTCTGGATCAGGCTGAAGCCCTGACCCGTGACGTTGATGCTGCGACCACCACTGGGGAGGGCAGTGCCGCTGTGGGCTCGGCCGGCAAGGGTGGTCCCTGCAGGCTTTGCCCTCCCGTCCCCGCCCACCCTGGCTCTGCCCACACAGGGCTTCCAGGTGCATGTGTGGGTCTGGGTGGGCAAAGGGGCAACACGGTGGGCTGTGCTGAGCGTGGGACTGTGCCACCGTGGGCGGGGGGCACGCGGGGCCTGGTGAGCATGGAGCCCTGTGGTGTGCCCGTCTGGGTTTCTAGGAGGAAGTGGATCTGGGGTGCAGTGGGGTTTTCCAGAGGCTTCCTCCCGCTGCACAGACCAGCCCCACCACATTCTTTTCAGCGCAGTCAGCCAAGGGCACTGAGGAGGCAGCTGGGTGTGGGCAGAGTGGGGTGGGGCGGGGCGCACCAGCCTCACCTGGCAAAGCTTCGCAGTGGCTCGAAGGCTCGCAGCACGGGGTTTTCACGGTAGGTGAAGAAGATGCTAGGGCTGGGCACCGGGGAGCCCCCATAGGAAACCTCCAGGGGCATCTGGCCCCGGGTCGCCTGGGGGCCTGTGACACACTGGAGCTGCGCCCCAAACTTCGTCCTGGGGAGGGAGGGTGCTAGTCTGCATCAACCCCTCCCCCGGGACCAGCCCCAGCCCGACCAGGCTGGCCCCGCCATCCCTTAGGGCCACTCAGGTCTCAGGAAGTGCCCCCCTCCATACCCAGGGCCAGGGCCAACCAGACTCAGCAGCTTGGCGGTGACACCCACACTTTACACGGGATGCCGTTGAGGGTCACCCGCACGTCCTCCTGGGAGCCCGTGTCCAGGTAGGTGCCGTGGATGGTCAGTGTGGTGCCGCCCGCCTGCGGTCCCTGCTGCGGCTCCACACTGAGAGGCTGGGGCTGCTGAAAGAGCCGCAGGGGCAGTCGGGTGAGGATGGGGCACAGGACACCCTTAGCCCTGGGCTGGGTGGTAACTGTCGTGGGGAGGTGACGGGCAGAGCCCTCCTCCCGGGTTCGGCAGGTCCCCGAGGCCAGGTGCTTACTTGGAAGGTGAACTGGACGTTGGGAGGCGAATGGCCGAGTTTCCCGAAGACGTCCACCTCGACACCCCCAGTGAAGGGCGCCTCTGCAGCCTCAATCACACACACGATCCTGGCGGACGACAGGCAGGGTGGCCCAGGCCCTCCCCGACCCACCCCTACCCTGACACCCTCACCCCCTCAGCCTCTCCACCCACCCCGTCACCTGGAACCCCAGCGTGGGTACTGACACGGCCGACGGGGCCCGGGCCAGGGCCGTCCACTCACCGGGTGGACACGGAGTAACTTTCCGGCTGAAAGGCGCAGTTCTGGCCAGCCACGGAGATCCTCTGGATGTCCTCTGCTCGGACACCCAAATTGGACCCCAGGATGGTGATGCGGATGCCGCCACCAAGGGGGCCTGTCTCAGGCTGGACCTGAAACCGCAGAGCCGGGTGAGCAGGGAGGGGCTCAGGCCAGGGGCACGGGAGGGTGTGGGCCAGGCTTCGAGGAGCTCACCCTGGTGATGACGGGCGGCGGGCACTCGGAGGTGCCATTGCACAGGGCCTCATACACGCACCTGCTCTGGCCCCCGCACCACGCACACCTGTAGTCAGGGTGAGCGGCCTGGCACAGGCTGCAGTCGCTGCGGCCAAAGGAGCAGTTGTAGAGGGTCACTGCGGGGAGAGCTGCCATCAGCGGTCACCCCGTGCCTGCCCGGCCCCCACCTGTCCCCACGGTGCCCACCTGTCCCCCCGCCCATCCCCCACTGCACCCGCCCGTGGCCCCCACCATGGAGCTTGCTGTCGATATTCTTGCCGTAAGACTTGACGTAGAGATGCAGAGGCAGTGTCTCGTTGGCATCGTGGGACAGCTGGGGAACACACAGGGGCACACTGCACTTCCCGCCCCCACAGAGGGGCGCGGGTCGGGGGTCACGAGGGCAACCACCCTGTGGCCACCGGGTCCCTTCCCAGCCAAGGGCAGCAGGGGAGGCCTTCAGGTATCGGAAGCTGGGGAACCCCACGGACACTGCTCTGCGCCACTCTGTCCCCAGGGAGGCAGAGGGCAGAGGGGGCTTCTCCAGCAGCAAAGCGCATGGCAAGCCCCTGGCTGGGTTCTGGTCCCTGGGGTCTCCCTGCTGCCCCTCCCCTCACAGTCCTGGAGGTAACCCACCACCCCACCCTGGGCCCTAGGGTCCAGCAACTGAGCCGGCCTGCCCTGGAGCCGTACCTTTGGGGTCCGAAAGACGAAGGTCCCGGATTCCTGCATGCTCACTGGCTCCATGAACTTGAGCAAGTCACTGCCCACGTGCAGGGAAGAACCCTGCAGACCAACCCATCAGGACCCTGGACAGGAGGCTCTGGTACCCTGGCCCTCCTCCCAGAACCCCTGCAGTCCCTCCTCAGTGCCTACAGTGTGAGCCCTCTGCTCACCCCACACGTGCCTGTCCCTCAGACTCTCCCATGCCAGCTGACCCCTCGGCCACTCCAGAGTCCAAACACCTGTGTCTGCAGAAGCCTCTGAACGCCCTGTGTGGGTGTCCCCTGGTCACCTCCACCACTCATCCACCTGAGGGCATCACCCGGCCCACCCGGCATCGTGGCCCCCACAGCTCCCTCCTCGGGAGGTGGCACTGGCCCCTCAACCTCCGCACGCCTGCCTCCTCCACCACCTCTGCTCAGTCCCATCCAAAGGCCCCCGCGTGCTCCCTCCTGGCTTCTGTCCCCGATATATCCTATGCCCTCTACCTCATGTGGGGGTCCCGAGTTGGGGAGCACGGGTGGAGCTCAGGCTACCACACACCCATCAGCACCGGCCTGCCGCAGCCTCCCTCCGCACCTTAGCCTGTCGTCGCCCGGCACCCCTCCCTCCGCACCTTCACAGTGTCCAGGTTCTTGCCCTGGAAGGTCACATCTGTCTCATGGTTCATGGGGATCACCAGGGGGCTGGGTTCCAGGAACTGGGGACAGCTGTCCTCCTGGGAGAGCAAAGCTGGTCAGGTGCTGCCTGGGCACAGCAGAGCAGCCGTGCCCTGAACAGTCCCCCGAGGCCCTGAGGCCCCTCACCATGTCCCCGAGGCCCCTCACCATGTGGGCACGGATGATGCCGTCCTCGGGGTTGGGCGAGGCCTCCCGGCACTCATGGTAGCGCAGGTCCCACTGGCAGGTCCAGCGGTTGCTCACGCAGGAGATGCACCTGCGTCCAGAGAGGGTTGTGAGCAGGGCTGGGTGGGTGGGTGGGGCGGGGTCGAGGGGCACGAGACACTCACGGCAGGTTCTCCTCCAGGCTCATGGCCTGGCGGCAGTCGTAGAAGGGGTACTCGTAGGAAGTGAGGAAGATATTATCTCGTCTGAGAAGGAGCTGGATGGTCACAGCTACGTGGTCTGCAGACAACAGAGGGGACGGCATCAAGGTGGAGGCCGCAGGGCCGAGGGCTGGGCTGAGCCCCCCCTGGGGCTGACTCCGGGAGCCGAGGTGGAGACGCCTGGTCTTCAGATGGCGCCTGCCAGGACGCCCGTTCACGCTGGGCTGGGCCTGCCACCTGCTATCAGATCTCGGTTCGGGTGTCGGGCCCAGTGCGGGGTTTGCCTTCCTCCCCAGGGCCAGGTTGCTTTCGTACCCTCTGTTCCCGCAGGCACTGAGGGCAGCGGCTCCTTGGAGTCTGGGTAGGACCTGCCAGGTCCCTGCCCACGTCACTGCGTGGCCCCACTGCCCCCAAAACTCAAGGGATATGGGCGTGACGCCTGCCCTGGCCCACATGTGAGGCCCTGCAGCCTCTGGGAACCGCCCTGCTCTCTCAGGCTGGGCTGGACACGGCAGGGAGGGGCGAGGGGCGTCTGCCGAGACGATGGGGCCTGGCACCTGGCACCCAGATGCTGCTCTGGACGTGATGAGAGAACAGGCTGAAGACAAGTCACCCTCACTATGGGCCTGGGTGGGCGTGGCTGTGGACAGCCCTGGTGGCCCTGCAGCCTCTGGGAACAGCCCCCACTGTCTCAGGCTGGACAGGGCACCCGGATGCCGCTCTGGACGTGATGAGAGAACAGGCTGAAGACAAGTCACCTTTGTTACGGGCCTGGGGGCATGGCTGCAGACAGCCCTGGGGGCCAGAACCTCCCCCACCAGGCACAGCAACCCCACCCCAGGCTTCAGGCTGGGCCCCTGGAGGGGCCGCAGAGCGTGCCTGTGCCCAGCTTGCACCCAGGGGCCAGCAGAGGCAAGAGCCCACGTGCACAGGGCCCCGTGTGACCGAGAAGGGCCACCTGGGGGCTTGGAAGGGGCCTCACCCTGGCCTGGCGGCGTGATGGGGATGCTGCTTGGGGAGTTGCAGATGACGGTGCCGCCCTCCACACGGGCCGGGTGTGGCGGCGACTCCCCAAAGAGGCACAGCAACTCATCCTCCTTGCTCAGGGCGGGGAGGGGGCTGACGGTCAGCTGCACCTGAGGGAGGAGCCCTGCAGCTCACACCGGGAACCCCAAGTCCTGTCTGCCCACCTACCCCTGACTCGACCTCCCTGTGTGTGTGGGCGCACGTCCCAGAGGAGCCTCCAGAACCTGACTTCGCATCTTCCAACACAGGCCCCTCTGTGGTCACCCCAGCAACTCCTGGGAAAAGGCCTGGGTCTACCCTGGATAGGGACGAGCCCCACCCCTACCCACCCAGGTCACAGGGATCCAGGGAGCCAATGGAGGGTGGGCTCCATCACTAAGGCTCAGTGCCCGGAGCCCAGGCGGGGGAGATGTGGAGCCCTCCCCTGCCTGTCCCAACAGCTCCTAGCCTGGGGGAGCCCCCACCTGGCCGAGCCTGGGTCCGAGGACCCCCACCCCAGCCCCACCACGCACCTCCCCCTGGGCCCGCCGGCTCATGTTCTGTGGCTGGGCGCTGGTGATGGCCACGCAAGACTTGCTCCGGCTCCACAGCCAGTGGCTGGCCTCCTCGGCCCGTGGACACTCGGCCTTCCGGGTGCATCTGCAGGCGCAGGGGGCGGCCTCAGCACTAGGACTCCCTCAGCCCAGGGTGGGGTCTTGTTCTCCCAGGACAGTGCAGTGTGTCCCCCGACCCAAGCCATGACCTACCAGGATCCCAGAGGCAGGCTGTGTCCCCGATCCCCCCCAGGCACTCACCGTCCCTCGACGACGCACCAGCCGCAGTAGGGGTCCTGCGAGTCGCGGCACTGGGTGCAGGTCGGGTAGCTCAGGCACTCCTGCACTGGCAACCGGAACACCTGGGGCAGCGGGGCCGAGAGTGGGACCATGGCAGAGGCCACACGGGCCTTCCGCAGACCCCAGATGTCCCCAGACCGCCAGCTTGACCCAGCTTTGTCCCGGGGCCTCGAAAGCCTCAGAAACCTCAGGCTTGTTGTTAAATAGTTCTGGCTCTGTGTGGCCATGGCCTGCTGGCCATGCCGAGCCCACGGAAGCTGGGAGGTCTTGGCTGTGGGGTCTCCTGGGGCAGCTCCCCTCCTCTGTACTGGTTCCCTCTGAGGGGTACTCCTAGGCCCAGCCTGAGGGGCTCGTTTACACCAACCCCCCACAAAGCTTGGGGCCGAGGCCCACGTCCCCCACTGACTGAGCTCACAGAGGCTGTGCCGGGACCCCGTCTTGCCATCCACCCTCAGAACACCCAGGTCCCTTCCATCAGGACGGGGCACAGGCGGGGCCAGAGGGAGAGACCTGGTTGAGACCACACAGGACAGAAGGAGCGGCAGAGACAGGGGCAGTGCCAGAGACACAGAATGGAGACACTGCCCGGGACCCGTCCAGCCGCCCCTCTTCCAGCCCAAGGGGAAGGGCCTGGCTCTGCAGCACCCAGTCCTCCTCTGGCCCCCAGGCCTGTCATAAGGGCACACTTGGCCTGGAGTGCTCTCCGCGGTGCGTCCGGCTCACCTTGTCCTGGGTCATGGCGTACAGGCTGGCCAGGTCTCCAGACAGTACCAGGTCGCGCTTGACTCTCTTGTTTATCTCCACAAGGATGGAGTCGTACTCTGAGGAGGTGCCATTCGGGGTGAGGTACACCTGTGTGCATGAGGGCAGGCTGGTGAGGGCAGGGGCCTTGTGCACAGACAGGCCCTCCAGAGCCCCCCTGCCCCAGCCTGGGCCAAACCTTGAGGATGCGGCCGTCAGAGGTGCCCAGAAAAGCCACGGCGTGGTTGTTCTCGGCGGTGACCGTCACGGCCGTCAGGTTCAGGCCTCCACGCTGCAGCACAGCCGTGGCTTTGAGCCCGTCGCGGCTGCCCAGTGGGTAGGGCAGGTGCTCCGAGCCACACGGGAAGCTCTGGCTGGAGCCCTGCGGACCGCAGCGTGTCAACGGCAGGCAGACCCCCCGTCCTGAAGGGCCCTCCCCACTCGGGCTCCAAGACTTGGGACAGGCCCTTCCCTTCGGCACACGTGCCCCACACACGTCCCCGCGAACAGGGCCCACATGGCAGGGAGCCCCACCGTGCTGTTGTGTGACCCAATGCCCGACACAGGCCTGGGACTGGTGCCGGCGTGAATGGCACTGAGACACGCAGCACCCACCCACGCGAGCACCCACGCTGGCGAGAACCACGGCCACACTGCTCACGTGCACCCTCCCCAGCAGGCTGGGACACGCAAACCCACACACGGACGCCTGCAGTCCGGGCCCCGCAAGAACACACGGAGGCCCATACCGGCGCGTGGCCGCCGCACAGGATGTCACCGTGGAAGGGCTTGTAGAAGATGTCACGGGATTCCCGTGGGGTTGTAGAAGATTCCCAGGTGCCTGTGTAGCAGGCGTTGCGGTTGGCCTCCATCTTGGCGTGCACCTCGTCCAGTGGGAACAGGCAGAGGCCCGCACCAGGCCCTCCACTGCTCCGGCCGTCTCTGCTGAAGGCAGCGTACAGCACCCTGCCAGAGCCAGGCGCGGCCACGGAGGCCGCCAGGCAGGTGCCAAAGGCCGCGGCATTGGCGTCGGGGTCCCGACACTGCAGGTCCATCTCCAGGTAGGAGTAGTAGTTGGGGTCCTCTCTGCACATGCGGGCCAGCAGCGTGCGGTTCTGGGCCGGGTGCTTGTCCTGCTGGTTGAAGACAAAGAAGACGTAGGGGCCGTCCTCGAAGGCCGCCACGAACTGCTGTGTGTTGGTGGACAGGTAGCCGGCCTTGTAGGTGGCGTGGTCCGTGTAGGCTTCAAAGGCTTCCCTGCTGTCGGTCCGGTCCAGCAGCCGGGTGCTCACGATGATGCCGTTGTCGTGCGGCCCGTTGCCTTTGCCCACAAACAGCACGCGGTCACCGGGACCCGTGGAGCTCACCAGCCCCACCGTGGCCACGCCCTCGTCATTGCTGGCCACGAAGGACTTCTCGCCGCTGCCGTCCTCGTAGAACAGGCGGAGGGAGATGTTACTCAGGGCACGCAGGGCGCAGATGCCCTTGAAGAGGCTCCCGCACTCCACCAGGCGCTTCCTGGGAGGGTCGAGCAGCAGCAGCTGGTTGACATTGTCGGTCATCTCAGCCTCGTGGCACTGGCTGGCCTCGATGGGCGGCGTGCACTTCTTGTTGTCCAGGGCCGGGCCCGTGGCCACCTGCTGCTCCAGCTGCAGCTTGGCATCCAGCTGGTAGAGGGCATTCACCGCCCCCAGGTACACCACGCCTGAGGCCTCGTCCACAGCCAGGTGGTTCAGCTCTCTCTCGCTGCGGAAGAAGTCCAGCTTGCGGGACCTCAGGCTGCCAGCCGCACCCAGCAGGCCCAGCAGGGTCAGGGCCCAGAGCCGCAGTGCCATTGCCCCTGGCACCCTGTGGGAAGAGTGAAGGGTCAGGGGAGCCCCGGCCCAGAGGACCCCCCATCAAATCCCTCTCCGGGCCCTGCCCCAAACGTCAGAACATGGGACAGAGAGGATCGTGCCACTCCACGAACTGAGGAACCCGGAGCTCCACCCCTTCCTGCTTCACACCCCCGCCATCCTCAAGATCTTGCTGGAGACCACCTCCCAGCCCTCCTCAAGGCCACCTTGACCGACCACTGGGGCCAAGGCACTGCCACTGCCCGCTACAGGATCCCTCCCGGAGGTGCTCACAACACCGGCACGCCTAGTCCCGAGGCAAGGAGTCGACGCCACCAGAAAGGCTCTCAGCTGCTCACACACACGCCCCCTGACCTGTGACCCCAAGCAGCTCCAGGTGGTTGGGAGGCACTGGCCCCAGCGCACAGGCTCAGGCTGACAGACAGACCCCTGGACGTTGGAACAGGCAGCTCACATATGGGGCGGAGGCGAAGTACACGGGAAATTGGAGGCTCGGGTGAGAGCGAGGGGTGAAGGACACGGGAAACTGGAGAATCGGGTGAGAGCAAGGGGTGTACTGTGCATACCCCAGCAAGTGCACATGCTGTTTACAACTGCCCACCAGAGCCCCAGGCAGCCTGACCGCCTCCAGGCCCCCTGCCCTGGTGCAACAGTGGAAGCCAGCAATCACCCAGCAATCACCCACCACTCCTCGCACTTGGCCCATGCCGCCCCCAGGGCAGAGCGTCTGGTGTGGACACAGGGGAGGCAAGAAGGGGACCTGGGGAGCTGTGAGCAGCTCCAAATCCACCAGGTCTCAGAAGGGGAGGCCCCCAAGTGTTCGGGCTAGACAGGCTGTGTCCGTGTGTGTGTAACTGAGCACGTCTCGGTGTGGTGTCTGTGCCTGCGTCTGGCCTGGGTCTGGGTGGATGAGGGGGATGTGTGATGTGACAGGTGAGCTGCTGAGGACCAGGCTAAGTTAAGGGTCTCCCAACAGGAGGACGATCCAAGGCCACCCAGGACATGTGTGGTTCTCCCTCCTTCCTTCCCTACCAAACTCAGGTGCACCTTGGGGGCTCAGACACAAGTGACAGACAGGGCCCTTCTGCCTCCAAGCTCTTCCTCAAGGTGGTCCATCCCTCTCACGCTAGGGACCCTGCTCCATCCTGGCCAGTGATCCCTGCATCAGCCTCCCTGCCAGTGCCCCCTCCTCATGCTGCCAACCACCCCCACTGCTGGGCCCACCGTCATCTTCCCTGAGTGCACCAACCCTGGGGGCTCCCAGGTGTACAGGGCAGCCCTGCCATGGCAGGTGCCAAGGGGGTCCAGACCTGATGGCAAAGGGTCACGAGGGATGCAGGCCCTGGCCTCCCCCACCTCCCTGTGCAGGCCCACGCCGTGCCTCCAGAGGGACTGCCACACCCTCTCAGGCCACCGCAAGTGTCACCTCCCTGCATACGTCTCATCCCCTCGAAACGCAATCCTCTTTCTCACCACCTATTTGAAAGTTCTGCTGGGCCTGGTGGCTCACGCCTGTAATGCCTGTAATCCCAGCACTTTGGGAGGCCGAGGCAGGCGGATCACGAGGTCAGGAGATTGAGACCAGCCTGGCCAACGTGGAAAAACCCCGTCTCTACTAAAAACACAAAAAATTAGCCGAGTATGCTGGCACCCGCCTGTAGTCTCAGCTACTCTGGAGGCTGAGGCAGGAGAATCACTTGAACCCGGGAGGTGGAGGTTGCAGTGAGCCGAGATTGCGCCACTGCACTCCAGCCTGGGTGACAGAGTGGAACTCTGTCTCAAAAGAAAAAAAAAAAAAAAGTTTTAAGTGTGGAAAGAACAAGTCACAAAATGCACATGTTTCCACATCCCTGTGTCTCTGACGGCCAGGCTGAGCCATGACAGCCTTGTGACCCATTTCTCAAGTGAAGAAACTGAGGCACGGAGTGAAATTTGCCCAAAGCCACACTGCGGGCATGGGTGGGGCTGGGATTCTGACCTGCAGTGGGAGCAGCTTGGCCTCTGACCACTGCGTTTCTCCACCCTTTGACAGCCCCCGGTCCCTGTGGCCTCTCCTCCCAGGAGAGCAAGGAAGCCCACTCTGTTGCTCTGTAGCCAGGGGAGGTGTTTCTCCCGAGCCTCAGCTTTGGGTGAAGCTGCATCTACTGGCACAGCCGCCCTCCACCTGCCCGTGGCACCCTGTTCTGATTGCCCTCACGCTTCCTGAAATCTCTTGAGGTGCGACCAAGATGCAACCAACCGACAACATCTGAACAACCCCAGGGCCCGCATGAGTGAGACGGGGCTGCACTGGCCTTCCTGCTCCCTGAGGACGTGCCCATCAGACAGGCAGCTCCTGTGCCGCACAGAACCCCCTCCCTGCACCGGGGATTCAGTGCTCAGCTGCTGCCCAGCTCCTGAAGCCCCCCGCCCAACCCCCGGAGCCCCCAGGTGCCCACGAGCGCAGCAGCCGCTGGGAGGGGTGACACCCACAGGCCAGGGAGTTCCTGGCCACTTGATGGCAGAGGCTGGGCAGGGCCAGGGGACCCCAGGCTTCACCCCGATAGGGGTGATCAGCCAGAAGATGCTGGTTTTAGTGAGAGACAGGAAGATTCTACGAGCCCACGGGAACCTCTGGGCGCGATCTTGGGGGAGAGGGTTCTATGCCCAGCTCAGCCAGGGTCCCCCGCTGTGGCTCAGTGGCCTGTCCAGGGGGAGAGGAGAGGAGGGTACAGAAGTCCCAGGCCTCCAGGAGACGCCCACAGGCGACAGCTCCAGCCCATGGCCCTACCAGGGAGGAGCAGCGCCTGCCCGAAGGCCCCCCAACCCCTGCCGCGCCCCTCTCCCACCCACGGCCATCGGGGGCAGGTCCCGCAGGCCCCCGCCTTCTAAGTGCACCCAGTGGCGCCAGCGGGGGCAGGCAACAACCAGGCCCCTCGGCCCTGCGCCCAGGCGTGCTGCCCTCCCGTCCCGGCCCGGCTCATCCGGCCCAGCTCGGCGGTGGCCTCGTCCCTGCGCAGCTCCCGGGAATGAATGGAATGCGCCGCAGCAGAGAAGGGAGCGCGGGGGCGGCGCGGGGGCGGGGCCCACGGTCCCCTCGGATCTGACCCGGACTGAGGTGGGGCAGCTTGGAGAACCCTGCGGCACCCCCAGCCCCAGGAAAAGCAATGGCTCTGGGCCCCCACCGGCCACCCCTCACCCGTCCCCATCAGCTTCCACCCAGGGAAGCCACTCACCCACCCACCAGGGCTGTAGGTGCCCTGGTGCTGGAAGAAGGCTCTGCTGTCCCTGCCAGGGGCTGGCACACCCTAAGTGCTCAATAAACACCACCGTGTGCCACCGGGGAAAGCCTGACTCGGCCCATGCTCCTAGGGCCCCGCCGGCCCAGGCCTTCCAGGGTGGCAAGCGACGCTGGGGTGACACCCTACAGGTAGCAGCTGCCTTCTCGTTCCTGGACAAACAAGGCCTCAGGTTCCTGCCTGCCCAGGCCCAGGAGCAAAGGGCAACCCACCGGACCAGCAGCAAATCTCAGGCAGTGCAGGAGGTGCCCAGCACAGCCAGCTCCACTTCCTGCTGCCTGTGTTCCTGGAACAGGAGGGAGGGCGGGCGGCAGGCATTTCCTGTTCTGAAGCCCTCCTGGAACCCCCACTTACGGGGCTGGCGGGGATTTCCTCGGGCCCTCTGTTGCCTTCCTCCTGGCTGAAGCTCGGAGGGGCACTTTCAGGAGACCACACCACCTCTGGCTGCTGCTGGCCCACCAAGCGTCTGCACGGGCACCCCCATCACCACACCCCCAACACCCAAATTCCCAGCCCTAATGTCCCAGAACCCGGTGCTCCAGTCTCACTGCAGACCACTCCACCTGAGCGAACGCTTGGCCTCAGAGAACCAGGGGGGCCTCACAGCGTGCTGTGGGCAGGGAAGCTCCCTACTTTCATCCAGGCCAGGCCATGGGAGGAGCAGCAGAGTGACACGTATGGTTGAAACCTGGCTGGACAGAGGCTTGCAGACACCACATGGCAGTTCTAGATACCTCCAGCCTCCCTGTCCACATGGCCCCAGCCACCCACTGCCTTTCCCAGGTGGGGTGCAGCCCCCTCACCGAGGCTCCAGTGATCCAGCTCAGTTTCTGCTCCAGGCCAGCATCGAGATTCTCTAGGAGGCAAAGGAGAGACGCCGGTCACAAGAGGAGCCCCCTACCTCTGTCCCATGCTGGTGGGGGCTGGGGGAAGAAATAACCCACAGGACCCTATCTGGTCTTTGCCTTCTTCCTCTGGCTCCTGCACAGCCCCTTCCTCAGACACCTCCAGGGCTCCTGGCACTCCCCTCTGTCAGAGGCTTTCTGCCTGTTTAAATTAGGTATGGCTATTACTTTGCTTAAAATAAAAGTTGCTTTCTGAGGTCGGGTGCAGTGGCTCACGCCTGTAATCCCAGCACTTTAGGAGGCCAAGGCGGGCGGATCACGAGGTCAAGAGATGGAGACCATCCTGGCGAAGACAGTGAAACCCCGTCTCTACTAAAAATACAAAAAAATTAGCCAGGCGTGGTGGCGGGCGCCTGTAGTCCCAGTTATTCAGGAGGCTGAGTCAGGAGAATGGCGTGAACACGGGGGGGTGGAGCTTGCAGTAAGCGGAGATCGCACCACTGCACTCCAGCCTGGGCGACAAAGTCAGACTCCATCTCAAAAACAACAACAAAAAAAGTTGCTTTCTGAAAAATATACACACCCATGACCCCGAAATTTCACTTACTAGCTGTGTGACCTTGGGTAAGTTACTTAACTTCTCTGTGCCTCATTCCCCATCTGTGTAATGGAAAGAGAATAGTGAGCTACCCCCAGGGGTTTATAAGGACTAAATGAATTCATTCACAAAAAAGTCTCAGAGTGTTACACTGTAGCATTCAGCAATGCTTGCTATTGTATCTTCCCTTGTTATTGTATCTTCTAGTTCTGGATAAACACCCACTCTACCCACAGGGAGGCACAGACCCAGGGTGCTTCTCGGCATGGTTGGCTTTAACAAAAATGTGGCAGCCACCCAGCATCCCACCACAGGATACTGTGCAAGACTACATGGTAGATGCACGTGCGTCTGTGCTGACTCTGATAGGGAAGTCTGAGTGCAGGGTTTGGCCCCATCCATCTCTGAGAGGCTCCAGAAGCCTTCAATCCAAATTCAAAATAGTGGCTGGCTGCGGTAGCTCACGCCTATAATCCCAGCACTTTGGGAGGCTGAGGCGGGCAGATCACGAGGTCAGGAGTTCAAGACCAGCCTGACCAACATGGTGAAACCCCATCTCTACTAAAAATACAAAAATTAGCCAGGCGTGGTGGCACGCGCCTGTAATCTCAGCTACTCAGGAGGCTGAGGCAGAAGAATTGCTTGAACCAGGGAGGCAGAGGTGGCAGTGAGCAGAGATCGCACCACTGCACTCCAGCCTGGGCAGCAGAGCGAGACTCCGTCTCAAAAAAAGAAAAGAAAATAGTGGTGAACTTTGGGAGCAAGGAGGAGGCCACTGCACTCCAGCCCAGGCCGGAGTGATACTGTCTTAAATTACATACACACACACAGACACACACGCACACCCCCCCCCCCCCACAACAAAACAGTTCAAGGAACTTGGACTACACCATGAACTGGCCGGGTGTGGTGGTGCAGCCTGAAGTCCCAGGTACTGAGGAGGCTGAGGCAGGGTAGCTTGAGCTCAGGAGGTTTAGGCTCCAGTGAACTGTGATTGTGCCACTGCACTCCAGCCTGGGCAACAGAGCGAGACCCTGACTCTAAGATTAAAGCAGAACACAAGTTTAAGACTATATTTACACATTGCTTGTCTAAAGAAGAAGCTGAGCCAGGCACGGTGGCTCACACCTGTAATCCCAGCACTTTGGGAGGCTGAGGCGGGCGGATCACCTGAGGTTGCAGTGAACCGAGATCGCGCCATTGCACTCCAGCCTAGGGAAAGAGCAAGACTCTGTCTCAAAAAAAAAGGAAAAGGAAAGAAAGAAAAAAAAAAGAAGGTAGGCTCCACTCTGCCTCAGGACGTGACTCTCCAGGCCCTCAACAGCCACTACCACAACCAAGGTTCGGCTACTGAATCCTGCTCAGGCCCCAGAGTCCACTCCAGCCTGGCCAGGTTGGGTGCCAGCAAAGCGCCTCCTCCGGCAGGGCCAGGCCCCGCTCTCCTCCCACCCCACCAGGATCCTCATGTGCCCTGTGCAGCAGGACCCAGGGTTGGACATGCGGTGACACCAGCAGCGGGGAGGCGGGAAGGGAGGTGAGCGTCACAGCTGTGCATGGGTTGTGCTACCGTGCCACACAGGTAAGGGTTAACCCGGCCAAAGGGCTGGGGGAGGATGAGGTTTGATGGGCAGAGAGTGTCCTTTCCACCTGAGACTCAACAGCGCCTTTGTGAAAAGGGCAAACTCCTCTGGCAAACTCAGAAGCCAAAGCACAGGGCAGCACCGGGCCTCCTGAGAAAGCCGGGACCCGCCGGGACTGGAGTGGAGACTGCAGCTCCTGAAGGAGGTGGCAGCCATGGCGGTGGCACAGTGCCCCCAGACCTGCCACCTTGAAGGGACACCATGCCAGCCTGTGTGCCCCTGTGCCCACTCCCTCAGCCTCCTGCAGCCCCCAAACTTCTCCCTGCAGCACACCCCCAGGCCCCAGCCTCCACCAGCCCAGGCCCTGGGGTTGGGGGGATCAGCCAAGGTCAGGGGAGGCTGGCCTCCTCCCTGCCCATCCCGCACCCCCTAGAACGACCTCCCCCGAGAGATCGATCCACTCAGGAAGCCAGAGGCAGGGCCCATACTTCACTCTCCTGGAGGGGGCTTCCTGCTGTCCTCTCCCCTGGCCCTCACAGTGGAGGGAGGCCATGGATTACCCCTCCCAGAGAAGAACACCAGGATCCCTCCACCCTCAGCCTGGGGCCCTTCCTGGCCCAAGTCTACCTCCTCTGCTCGGCCTCTGGCTTCTCCCACCTCCATCCATCTTGCTCTCAATACTGAGCCAGGCTCCATCTCCCTCTCACAGGATTCCCGCTTAGCTATCCCAGAAAAAGGAGCTTCTTCCTTAGGTGGCTGTGGTCACACCCGAGGCTGTTGCACACAGGGACCTCAAGGCCTGAACTCCGGAGCCACACCAGTGAGTTCACACCCCAGGTCTGTCACGTTCTGGCTGGCTCATGTGGGCCATTCAGAAAGCTGCTCTGTGCCTCAGTTTCCCCATAGGTAGTCTGGGGTCATTATGGCACCCACCTCAGAGGGCTGCCTTGAGGTTGAGTGGGTATGGAAATCTTTACAGCTGTGCCCACTCAGAGAAGGCACCCAGGGAATGCTGCCTCACGGCATTCCCAAGTCTGTGTTCACCGTGCTCCCCAGAAAGCCCCTGCCCATCCTTTAGTCCCAGAGACACCCTCTCTAACCCAGCCCCTGAGGGACTGGCCTTCTCTGTGGTCTGTGGTCTTCACCCACAGGGCGTGGCCACACACCCCCACCCCCCGCCCCAACAAGTCTCAACACTGGATCCGGCCACTAGGCACCTGCCGGTCCAAGCTCAGTGAGCCAGGAAGGGGTGGCGACATGCAGGGGTGGGAGCTAGAAAGTACACCTGCCCCCTTAGGTCACCCCCAGGCCAACAGAGCAGAAGGGTCTCCTCACCCAATCAGAACTCCGATGGGGGCCAAGGGCAGCCCAGGGATGCTGGGCCTCCCCCCTCTGCCCTAGACAGTCTAGGAGGGAGCAGGAGCTGCTTGCTGGCTGGGCGCCTGTGGTCCCCTCCTCAGGTCCCCTTTTTTTTTTCTGACCAGCAGCCCCAGGCCCCTTGCACAGGCTGAGTCTGTCTCCCACCCCTCTCACCAGGTAAAGGTAAACAAGAGGCATCTAAAGGGGAAAGACAGAGCCCTACTCCAGATGAAGCCAAGAGTGGGGGCTGCCAGGTCCCCCAACTCCTGCCAGCCTTGGTTCTGAGACCGCCCCAAGTCTTGGCTGCACTGGGAGACGGTTTGGCGGGGGGGCTAAAATTGGGGGTTCTGCCTTTCAGTATTTTCAAGCAAACAGACTGAGCCATTCTTTTCTTTTCTTTTTTTTGAGACAGAGTCTCACTCTGTCACCCAGGCTGGAGTGCAGGGGCACGATCTTGGCTCACTGCAACCTCCGCCTCCCGGGTTCAAGCAATTAATCCTGCCTCAGCCTCCCGAGTAGCTCGGACTACAGGTGCACGCCACTACACCTGGCTAATTTTTTGTATTTTAGTAGACATGGGGTTTCACCATGCTGCCCAGGCTGGTCTCGAACTCCTGAGCTCAGGCAATCCGCCTGTCTCGGCCTCCCAAAGTGCTGGAATTACAGGCGTGAGCCACCACACCCAGCCAGACTAAGCTATTCTTAATGCTAAAATCAAACCAGCACAAAGCAGTCAGGCCGAGTGGGAGGAGGGGCCCAGCTTGGGGGCTGCTCTTGGCCAGGCCAGGCTGTGGGCTCTGGCAGGGGAACCAGAGAGGGCAGGGGCCAGAGGAGGGGGCAGAGGAGGTGGATGGGCAGCTGCCAGACTGGGGCCAAGATGGGGACCCAGGCAGCAGCAGCAGCCATGGAGAACTAGGACAGCTCAGGCCTAGGCCTGGGAGGACGGGAGGGGGTGGCATGAGCACAACCCTCCACTGCTGCGGTGCAGCACGCAGGGGTCGTAAGGCTGTGCGGCCCTCCGGGGCTCAAAGGACGGGGGTGGGCACAGGCCCTGCACTGGGGGACCCCGGTGCGGGGGCGGGTGAAGCAGCCTCGACAAAGTGAGCGATTGGCTGCCCCAAGGCCAAGACGCATCTGAGAGCGGCCGTCCCGGAACAGGGAGACAGGCGTCACAGAGAAGCCAGGGAGCCCCCGCAGCCAGCAGCCAGAGGGCCGGGCCAAGGCTAGCGACACACGCAAATCTGCAATTAGCCCAGAGCGCTAAACAAATCAGAGGAAACAAAACAGGAGCGCCGGCGAATCCCAGCCTCCGCCGTTTTCAAAACAAGCTCGAGGGGGGCGCCGCGGGGCGGGGGCCTGGGGGGTCGGCAAGGACCCCGGCCGCCCCTCCCCGCAGCACCGCGCCCGTGGGTAGACGCGGGGAGGGACTAGTCCGAGAGCGCGCGGGAGACCCGGCGAGGGCGAGCCGGCGGCCCCGCCACCCAGCCTCACCCGCCGGTGACCCGGGCCAGAGTTCAGCCCAGGAGGCGGGGGCGGCCCCCCCCGGAGCCAGCGGGGCGGGGAGGAGTGCCTCCTGGGTGGGTCTGCGAGCCCGGTACCCGGCCCCAGCCAAAGGCTGGCACCCCGGCCTGTGTGGAGCGCCCTGGACTGTTCCTCCCGGACAGACCCAGGTGGCACAGCCCCTCCCCCCGGCGCCGGCGCCGCCAGACTCCCCGGAGGGCGCAGAACGGTTGCCAGGGAGCCAGGGGCAAAGCGCGCCCGGAGCCAGGAAGCGCGGGGACTAGGCCCGGGCCTCCTCGGCGCCGCCCACTGCCCCCCGCAAGCCCGAGCTCCGCGGCCACCTCCCGGGGACTCCGGCGCCCCGTCCGCCCCTCGACCCCGCGCACCTGGCGCGCACCTGGCGGGAGCACGTGGCCGCCTCTGGGACAAACCTCACCAGGCCGGGAACCCAGGGGCGGGTGGGAGCCTGACCCGAGTAACAATGACGGCGGCGGCGACAGTCACAGGAGCGCAGGAGACATCGTCCCCGCGGGGCGCTCACCTGGCGTCAGGCACATCGGAGCGCGCGAACGGCCATTACCTAAGTCCTCCGGGCCGGGGAAGGGGCGCGGGGAGCGGCTCCGCCCCGCCGGTGGTGGCTCCGCCCGTGCCCCGGGTCGGTCTCAGGGCTCGGCGCCTCCCGGCCCAGCTGCCAATCATGCACGACCCTGCCCAGAACAGCCTCCCGCAGGACTCTGGACCCAGGGTCAAGGCCAGACTCACCCGGGGCAAAGGCCGAGCGCTCCCGGCGCAACCCGACCTAGGAGCTGGGGTAGGGCGGGGCGGGGCTCCAGGGACAGACTGACGTCGCGGCCTGAGCCTCGCGTCAGCGTCTACAGCGATCCCCGCTGGACTCTCGGCCGAGGACCCCTCCCAGGTGGAGGCCGTCGCGCCCCTTCCCCGCCAGCCTGGTTCCAGGGCGGGGCTCCTTCTTTGGGGCCAGCCTCCCCTGCTGTCTGGGCTCTGGGTCCCAGCAGGAAAAGTCACCCTGGCTGGCGGCAGCGACGGGGTCACCAGCCCAGGATCCTGGGGGTGCCTCAAGAAGCCCCAGCTCCTCCTGTCACCTGCTCCAGCCAGGCTGGTCACAGGCCCCACTGGTCCACACCTCCTGACGCACCTAGGCCACCTGGTACCCAGGGACTCTGTATCTAGCCCTGGCCCTCAGGCACCCCCTGAGCTCACCTGGCCATGCCCAAGGGGCCTGCCCCAGCCCCCTCCCTGCCTCACCCGCCTCAGCCCCCTCCCCGCCTCGGTACCAAGTGAAGTCCCTGTATATGGTGGGTTCCCTAGACCCGGGCCGCAGGCTG
Source organism: Theropithecus gelada (assembly GCF_003255815.1). NCBI lineage: Eukaryota > Metazoa > Chordata > Mammalia > Primates > Cercopithecidae > Theropithecus > Theropithecus gelada. The sequence continues at coordinate 439,597 of NC_037678.1, read as the reverse complement.
CCCTCCCATCCTACACACAGCTTCGAGGCCCTCCTCAGCCTCCTCTCTGGCCACCGCCCACTGGCGCATCTGGAGGAGGGTCCTCGCCAGCCCTGACAGAAGGTGGGATCCAGTTGGCTATGGTGCCCTGTCCCCACATGCGCCAGGCCTGCAGAACCATTCTCCTCAGCCACCCCTTTTGGGGTCCCAGCCCCCATCCTGTCCAGCCTGGGCACAGCTGCAGCCCCCTCTTGCTACACAGCGGTCCTTCGGGTCAGAAATCTGGGCAGCGCAAGGCACCCACGGATGTCCCTGTGCTTCCTGAGGACCTCCTGCAGGAGGGGCGGGCACTGCCAGGCGCTCGGGGCACACACATGAAACCAGTGGCCACTGCAGGAACCACTAGCTCATCAGGACAGGACGTGTGGTCAGACAGCCGGCGGCCACGGAAGGACTCTCGTGGGATTCTGGGGCTCGGTCACTTGGAGTCTCTCCTGAAAGGAGGCTTCCGGGCCCACCGGTGCCCAGCCCCACCTGCAGGCTCTCCTCTGAGTGGCCCCCACGCATCTCCCCCTTTCCAGTTCAACCCCACAGCACCCAGCTGCTCAGAGACCAGGTCCTGCCTGGATGCAGCTGGCTCAGGACCAGCCCCCGCCCACAGCCCCCTTCTCACCCCCAGGGTGGGCGTGAGGGTGGATGGGTGAGGCCCCAGCCAGTGAGCAGTAAGCAAGGCCTGTAATCTCCCCGTCAGCCTGTCAGAGCCTCAGCGGTCACCCCAGCCCCGCCTCTCCCATCACTGCTGAACCCCACAATTAGCTTGGGGCACCGCGCCAAGCCTGTGTGCCAGACACCGCTTGCACACATGACCACACATGTGCAGACACACATGGCTGAGTGCTGCCGGAAGAGCTCTGCCAACAGGGTCTCACCCCAACACCCAGAACTCGCCCCCAGTACAAAGGGCCTGGGAGAGATGCCTCAGCCTGGGGCACTTGGGTTGAGAGAGGCAGTGGGTAGCTGGGATCTTGGCAGTGGGGGTCTCAGAGCCTGGCATGCCTGGAGCCCCGAGGGAGGGGCCGTGTGTGGCATGGGGGAAGGGGGCGGGGGCAGGGCCGTCTCAGCAGGGGAGAGGGGCTGCATCTGCCCAGGATGACTTGGGGGTGGCATGGGGGAAGGGAGGGCAGAGGCAGGGCCATCTCAAAAGAGGAAAGGGGCTGTGTCTGCCCAGGATGAGTTGGGGGCTGGTGAGGCACAGGGTGTTGGGCAGGATCTGGGTCCAGGCCAAGGGTGAGGCGCCCCAGGATGTGGGCTGGGCCCCACAGGGACAAACACTCAGGGCTTTGGGAGGTTAGAGGGACCGGGATTTCCCAATGAGGAAATGCCCATCTCAGAGTGGGGGCAGGTCAGTGAGTGGGAGGTGAGGCCCGTGGCCGGCGCTGTGTGGGGAGGTGGGTGCCCCTGGAGGCCAGGTCCAGCCCCTTGCTCCACACGAGGGCTTGCTCTGTTCGTGGTGGAGCTGAGGACTTCGAACCCCCCAGGGACTGGTCAAGGTCACTGGGCCCCAGGTCTAGATGCAGAACTGGGGGACCCTCCGGCGAGCTTTGCTGGGCTTGGGTGGCCTGCCCGGGGTGCCCCGCCTTCCCGCCCTCCTCCCTAACATTCTTTTCTCCTGAGGTCCCTCAGGGTGGTCACCAGATCAGGCCTGGTGCCAAGATGGGAGTGGGGAGGCCAAGCCCCTCAGCTCCCCTGGCCAATCTCTGAGGCTGAGAGGGAGTGGGGGGGCCATGCTGGAGCACCTCCCTCCCACCACCTGCCCCTCGCCCCTGTCAACTGCTGGCTCCACTTAAAATAGCTTCTCCCCCTCACTGGTGGGAGGGAGGCCCTGGTGTCAAGCCGGTGAGGCTGGAGCAGGGCTGGGCACGGGGCCTGGGCTCAGCAGTGTTCTGTGCTCTCCATCTCCTCCAAAGCAGGCCCCAGCTCTGAAAACACACCTGGCAGGGCTGGGATCCACAGTCCTCACCTCCTGCTGGTCCTCAAACCCCGTTCTCCATGGCTAGGTCTCTGAAAGACTTGGATTACCCCCAAGCCCCCCGCCATCCCGCCAAGCTGTGGCCCCCATGCCACCCTACCACCTCTGAGTCTCACAGACCCAGGCCTCCCTTGCTTCCCCCAGGAGAGACCCCCCCACGCTCCTGCTTCTGGCCTGTCCTCAGAGCCCCAGAACTCACCTAGGTTCAAAGCCAGACCCCAGCTGAGGACGGAGCCTGGGCCCCAGGCAGGTGCAGTGAAAATCACAGAGCAGGCTCCTACGCCGGCCACTCATGCGGCCTGAGGCATAGCCCCCTGGAAACTGCCTCAGCCTTCAGCACCCCGCCTCGGACCAGCAGGGCAGGGAGGTTCCTCCTCTGAGAAGCCCTCAAAGCTGCCTGGAAGGAGTGGGCAGTGCCCCCAGCCACCAATCTGACAGTGGTCCAATCTGTCTCTGAGCAGGTGGCATGCTGGCTCGGGGGTCCCAGACCACAGCAGAAGGTCACCTGGGAAGACAGCCCCACCCCTGCACAGGGCTTGTGGGCAGGAACCGTCCCAGCCACGGGGCAGACGCCCTTGCCTGGCCCCTCGGGGGGCCGTGTTCACACAGGAGGCCTTCTCAGAGGTGGACACCAAGCATTTTCCTCTTTCTCACTCTTGCTGTGGGGCCCAGCTGGCGCAGCATCGGGCCCAGAGGTCGGTGCTGGACACTGTGACTCCACCCAGGGCCCCCTCAGGGAAGCTGCTGACCAGCTGTGCCAGAGGGGCCAGGGGCCCTACCCCCAGGAGCCCAGTCCCTGCCCCTGATGCTGCTGCTGCTGGCAGAGCTGGGGGCAGAACTGGGGCAGCACCTCCCTCTCCTGCTCCAGGCCTGGGCCAGGACTCAGCGGGCACTGGAATGAGGAACTATTGGCTTTCAGAAGCCAGGAGACCTCAGAGGGCTGAGGAAGAGAGCTGGACCTGCCCCCAGGCACCCTGATCCCAGCCCAGGGCAGTCTCCTCCCTCACCTAGCCTGGGACACGAGGCAGCTCAGGTGTGGCCTCGGCCAGGCCTCGGGGGCCACCCCCAGGGAAGGCCACCAACCACAGTGGGCCCTCAGTGTGGGCCGGCCTCTGGATGTGAAGGGCTCCAGGATCTGGGCTGCAGAGGCAGGACTGTGGGAAATAGAACCCCCGGCTCCTCGGCCAGGCCAGCCCCAGTCTCCTCCCCAGACACAGACATCCCCAGGGGGTGGGGCAGACCTGCAGTACCACCAGGGGCAGCCTGCCCCACCATCCCTGGCTCTGCTGGGCCTGGGGCCAGTCACTGTCACAGGTTCCTGAATTTCACGGAGCAGGGCGGACTCACTGGGGGGGGGGCGGGGTGCCAGCATTCAGGGCCAGACAGCAGGGGCCCAGCCAATCCCTTCACACACTTGGTCTTCAGAGAGGAGGCTTCTGAGCCAGGAGGGCCACTGTGTCGGGGCCTGGCTTGAGGCCACACCTGTGGCTGGGGAAGCCCAGAACAGCACAGGCTCCTCCCCTGGTCGGCAGAGAGAGGCAGGGGTCCTTACAATCTGGGGGTATGCGAAGAAGCAGGCCCTGTGTCAAGGGATGTGAAACCACGGAAATGAAGAAAGTGGAGGAACCTGTGTAGCCCAGAAAGAGGGAAGCGAGGGCAGCTGCCCTCCCTGGGGCCCCAGAGCCCGAGCACCCCCCACCAGCCGTAGGCTCTGACCCACCCTCCCCATCCTGTAATTAGTCAGAGACCCAGTCCCACCCCACCCACAGCCCCACCCCAAACACAAACAGCCACTACTCCTAAGGGAGGGAGGGGCTCGGCCCAGCCCCAACCCCACCGAATCCCCCACCCCCAGAGAACCTGGATCCGCCTCACAGAAGGGAGGTCAAGGCTGGGGGGCCCCTTGCTGGCCGCTGGGTGAGTTCTGAGCAGCTCACCATCTCATCCCCAAACCGCATCCAAGGAGGGCTCTGGGTACAAGAGGTTCCCCACCAACTTCCAAGGAGGGCGGCCAGGCTGCAGCCAGAGGGACAGAGGCATGAGCTGAGTGAGAACTCCCAGCTCAGGGGAAGGCAGCCCTCGTGGCAGAGGCCTGGCATCCAAGTGCCTGCCTAGCTTAGAGAAGGCACAATATGAGGGGCCGGAAGACACAGTCTCTCCCAGCCAGTGCACCCCTGCCCACGCCCATGTCCCAGGGGGACCATCGGTTGTGGATGGCACAGCATGAGGCAGGGGGCAGGACACAGTGAGAATGGACGACGTCCTGGGCTGGGAGGAGGACTGTGCCATATGGGCCCTCCCCAGCACCTTCCAATCCAATCTCTTCTGCTCCACTTCCCTGGGCCAGGGCCAAGCCCCTGGGCTTTCTGCACTTGGGGCCAGCTGCCGGCTCCACTTCCCCGATGTGGTCCCCATGCAGGCTGCTGGGCACACACCCCGGGTGCACACACAGCATGGACCCAGAGCGCCCGGCAGCCACAGCCCTGGGCACACAGCGTCGCAGATGACTCCTCACACAGACCCATCTCTGGCTTCAGTCTCCCCACTTGTGGGATGGGCTCACAGGCGCCATATCCACCGGGGGTCGTAGGCGAGGCCTGGCTGTCGGAGGGGCTTGGAGGGAGGCTGATCCATTAGTCAGGAGCTGAACAGGGAGTCAGTTGGGGCAGGAGGGCCCCCTGAGGAAGACCCCACTGCCGTCCCTAGCAGCCTGGCCTCGCTCCTGCCCGTTCCTCCCTGGCACGCATAGGTCACCGGCACAGGGTGTGTCCCTGAACTTGGGTCTGGAGGGTGCCTCAGAGGCTCTTCAGACTACCGTTGAGGCTTCTCGGGACGAGGGGGTCCCTGGGTGGGCCCAGAGCTCCTCCCATCCCATGGTCTCCCCCAGAGGGGCCTGGGCCCACTGCAGGCTCAGCAGGGCCTGCTGGGGCCAACCTTGGGGCCTTCTCCAACCCAAAGGTGACGCATCTCCTCCCCGCCCAGTCTGGGCAGCTGCAGTAGAAAGTGGCAGAGCTGCCCGGACTTGCCTGTCCTCCTCCTGGGGCCCTCAACCCACGGCCCGGAAGTGGATCCCTCTCCCACGCTGCAGCCTCCCGCTTCGGGTGACTGGACACGGCTGGATAATCCAAAATAATTCCTTCTTGGCAGGCAGCCGGTGGGGGAGGGGGACTCACATTCCAAACCCTTGTTTTTCTCAGTAACTTCCCTCTACTGGGGCAAGGAACCCCTGGCAAGACCTCAGGCCTCCCAGACACCCCAGACAGAGGTGGGCCCCACACTGGAACCTTGAGAGGACTCAGATGTGCCAGGCCCACCTGCTTGCTCCTCAGTCAGCTCCGCGGATTTCTATGCAACATGTAAAAAGCTGACTCGCCACAAAAAAATGCCCGCTGGCCCTGCCCTCCGGGGGACCCTCACCTCTGGGCAGGAAAGGGAGGGCTCCTCCCACCAGCTGTTCAGCTGTTCCGTGCCAGGGTCATCTGGGCACGGGGCAGGCTGAGAGACCCCAGTTCCTGGCAGCCTCACTCTCCCACCCGCAAAGGGCTCCTGAGGAAGCTCAACTTTAAAGTCTCGCAGGCTGAGCGGAGCCTCCAAGCAAGGGCCGAAGTCAGACATTAAGTGGGGGGCGGGGGGGTCCAGGGAAGGTGGGGCCCAGGGAGCCCTCCAGGCCCCCCGAGACCTGCCGGGTTTGGGGCCCACCCTCACCCCCTGTCCTGACTCTGCCACAGCCCACAGTGGGCAGACAGACCCCTTTCTTCCTTTCCCAGGGAGCTTCGGGAAGACAAATCAAGGGCCTGGCAGGAAGCTCCAGGGCTCCCGGGCTCTGAGACCCCCAGATGACAGCGGGAGGCGGGCTCCCCAGATCTGCCGAATAGCCCGACCAGGGGCGCTGGCAGGACAGGGGCTTCCTGCATGAGCAGGGTGCGGAGGGGCACGGTCAGCAGCGGGGAGGCAGGGCCCGCGCCACCGCTTCTAAGACTTTCTGTGTCTCGGGGTGTCCACCCAGACGCCACCCTGGGAACCGCGAGGAGGCCCGGGCCGTGGGGTCTCGCCAGGTGCGGGTGTTCTCCGCCCCGGTCCCCCCGAGCCAAGCAGGCCCCAGGGGTGCGGGGACGGCCCCCGGGAGCTCGGGCAGAGCCAGGCTCCTGTGCCGCTGAGCCTGGGGCCGGCCCGGAGCGCCTGCACCGCGGGACCATCTCCGCTCGGCGCACGGAGCTCGGCGGCTGAAGAGTGAGAGGCAGGCGCGGAGGAGGGATCCGACGCGGCTCCGGAGGGACGCGCAGCCCCCGCCGGCCGGGCCCGTCCCCCGAGTCCCCACCGGGAAGGGCGTGGGGCGGGAGCGGCCCGGGCCTCGCCGGATGGACCGACGGACGGGGCCCAGGCCCCGGGAGCCCTCCGCGGAGCCGCAGCCGCCGCAGGTCCCCGGGCCCGAGCGCGGCAGGCCCGGGCGGAGCGGCGCTGACGGCGAAGCCCCCCGCGCCCAGCGCGACGTCCCCCGCAGCCCAGTCCCCCGAGCTCGGTACCTGCACGTCCGCCGCCAAGGCTCGATGGCGCCCGGGCCGCGCTCGGCGCTGCGCTCTGGCCCGCGCTGCTGCCATGGAGACGGGGCCTTTGTGTGGCCGAGGAGGGGCCGGAGCGCGCGGGAGCTGCCGGCCCCGCCCCCGACGAGGGAGAGGAGGGGAGGGCGGGGAGAACAGGAGAACGGGGGAGAGGGAGAGGAAAGCGGAGGGGGAGAGGGAGGGAGGAGGGGGAGGGGGACGGGAAGGGGGAGGGGGAGGGGGAGGGGAGGGGAGGGGAGGAGGAAACGAGGGGAGAGGGGAGACGGGAGAGGGGAGAGGGAAGGGCAGAAGAGAACGGGAGGGGAGGGCACGGGAAAGGGAAAGGAGAACGGGAGGGGAGGGAACAGAGAGACGGGACGGGAAGGGAAGGGAGAATGGGACGGGAGGGGAGGGGCTGGGCCTGCGCCCCCTGCGCCGCCCCCATGTCTCCCCTGCCCCAGCAGCCACAGCATCGTTGGGTAGGTTTGGGCACCCCAGTTCAGACCCAGGTTAGCCAGGGCAGCACCCTGCCCACCATGCCACCGTCCAGGAAGGTCGAGCACCCCCACAGGAACCCCACAGGTTTGAGGGGAGCCCAGGGCTTGGCGCTAGGGGAGGGCATTACGGGCGCACTTTTGCCTGGCCAGAGGAACAAGGGTCCCTGCCAGTCTTGAGATGGGTGGGCACCAGACCCTCACCCCCAGACCAGGAGCAGACCAGTCGGTCGCTCGCCGGCAGGTTTCAGGGGTGGGGGCTGCTGGGCTTTGGCCCTTTCCCAGGGGTCTCAGGCCCTCAACTTCCCAGGGTAAACCGGGCACCTGAGGATGGCCTCCCAGCACATCCCTGGCCTCCAGCAGCACCTTGGGACGCTGCACCTGGGACCCCACACTGATCCTTCAGGGCCTGGAGGTGGGTGGCCTGAGACCTCTTTCTGGGGTTATGGTTTCTGGGACAGAGCTGGCCCCATTTCTGGCATCCCAGGCCTCAAGTCCCAGCCCCAGTGCTCCTGGGGTCCCCTGCGCTTGAGAAAAGGTGGAGAACCCTCTGCAGGGCCAGACCTTGGAGCATGCCTCCACTGCCCTCCCAGGACTGGATGTGCTAAGCAGGAGAAGGAAGCATTCCCCAAGCCCTCACGCTCGCCCCCACCCTGGGTCACCCCTCCCTGGGGCCGGCCTTCCACCCAGACCTGCCCCGTCCTTGCAGCTGGTCGGCTTCCTCCTGTCCCCAGCCAGGCATCCCCTCCTCCCCTGCTTCCCCCACTTGGGATCTGCCCTGCCACATCCTGACAAACTCTCCCAGCCTGACTTAGTTCTTTCGGTCTCTGCCTTCTCCCACCCTCAAGCAGCCAGGCCTTGTTCCTGCCCAAATCTTCCCTTGGGCCTTGAACCACAATCCACATTGCGGCCACCCTCCCCTTCACTGCAGAGGACCCCAAAATTACCAGGGTCTGACAAGGTTGCCAACATTTTATCAAAAAAGGAAAAGACAAGGCCTGTGTCACAAAAGGACATTTTAATACCAAAATCGTGGGAAGGCCTCTGTTCTAGACCAAAAGGGAGTCTTTAAATAGCCAGCAGGAAGCTTGAGGCTGAGCAGCTGTGCTTCCTGTCCCTGAGCAGGCCCTGTGTGCACCCTCAGCCCCCAGCCCCACTCCAGACCTGCTCCCAGCTCTCTCCACCCTCTGGGTTCTGTGGTCCCTGTCCTTCAGGAGGCCTGTAACCACAGCAGTCCTCACCCTTGCCAACAGTTCTGCCCAGCAAGCCCTCTTGCCTGCGGGGGCTGGCACTGTGGCCAGGGGTAGAGCTTTCTGGACCTTCCTGTCTCTTCACTGCCTGCCCCTGGCCTGGTGTGCGTGGGGAGGGGAGGGCCATGGCCCAGCCCTGGACAAAGGCTCAGCCAACTCAGAGCGGCCTTGACACTGGGGGGCCACAAGAGGCATCAGGACAGATGGAGCTGGCAGGTCTCCATGCCCAGCCCCCACCCATTCACCCCAGGCCACATTCCACCCCAGGCCTCTTCTGCATAGGTGGGGACAGGCCCTGAGGAAGAGGGGCTGGGACACTACCCTCCACCTTAGCCTTGGCTTCTGCCCAGGGCAATGCTGGCCGCCTGGCCCAGTGCCCCCCACCAAGTCTCCCACCCGCCCACCTATGTGGCCTTACCAGAGCCCTCCAGGGAAATCTGCTTGTGCATTTCTGGACAGACAGTGGCCAGGGTCCCTGGGGGGTTGGGAGACTAGCCTGAAGCCCCTCCCTGCAGCCTGTGGGTCTGCAGCCCTCTGTGCTGTGGGGCAGCCCTCAGAAAGCCGTGAGGTGAGACTGTGGCGTGGGGAAGCACATGCCACCGTGGTCCTTGGGGTGCACTCCCCAAAGGGGGGCCACAGTTGTGAGAGGGGTGGATTGTCTTCCCAAGCTTCCTCGACACCTTGAAGTGGTGGTCCTCAGGGGACGGGCCACCAGCACAAGGCTTTTGCAGAGGGCCCTGGTGGAGGGCAGCTGATGGCAGGGCCTATACTGGCCCCCAGGCCCCATCTTACGGAGGTCAGTGTTCAAGCCGGCCACACAGGAGGTGCCAGCATCTCTGCAGACCCTCTAGAGACCAAGCCCTCAGTAGGGAGGCTGGTCCCCCCATGCTACAGTTGGGAGGCCCAAGCAGAATTTGAGGCCAGGACCTTTCTCACCCTCAGGTCCCCGGCTGGCCCCTGCCACAGAACAGGTTTGCCGCCTCAGCCTCTACGTGTTCTGTTTAACGTGGTCACGTCCTTGGACCCTGCACCAGACATCTGGGCTCGACAGCTCCCCTTTGTCACCCTCCCGGCTGCCTCTGTGTCCTTGTCTGTAGAATGGTGACAGGGACAGGCTGTCCTGGGCGCAGTCTGGCTGGACAAGTTGACATGTACCAAGTTCTGAGAACTACCTGTTGTCCAGACACCTGACCCCGCTGTCCTCGTGGCTCGGTCACGCCCTGCACTGAAGTGGCTGGCAGTGCTCACTCTACACCGCCTGGCTGGAGGATGTGGTCCGAGACCACCAATGAGAACACAAACAGTACATCGCGCACGCGTGCTGAACGAAGGCTACCTTCTACAGACTGAATGGGGGCCTCAGAAGAAAAAGGAAAGTCCTTCCCCCAGCCCTGTGTCCCCTGGCCAGCACCTGCCCGGCTTCGCAGGGTACAAAGCCCATTCTCCATGAGTGACCCTCCCAGCACCATGTCGGGCATCTGCACTGCTGGGTTGCTCAGGCAAGGAGTCTGAGGGTCTGAGTGGTCAGGGGACCTATTCCTGGGCACACAATGTGTGATGCTGAGCGGGGCTTGGCTGTCCGGAGCCCTGACAGTACCGTCACCGTGTGCTGCGCAGTGCCAACACCGTACCCATGGGCCTCAGTGCCTGCAGGTGTCACAGGGGGAGCACATGACCCAGAGGTGGCTCTTAGGGATCTTCACCCCTTACCAAGGAAAGGGAGACATGCAGGCTTCAGCCAGAGGCAGGGTCAAGCCGAAGTCCAGAGCCCCTTGGGCTGCATGTGGGGCATGGACGGACACACTTGGACGACAGGAGCCTTGTCCACCTCCCAGGAAGGACATACGGAGCTGGTGCATGGTGGGGGCTCCAGGACTGGGAACCAGGAAGGTGCTGTGGACCCTCTGAGGGCCAAGCTGAGCCAGCTCTCCTAGCAGAGGTGCTGGGCCCCACACCGCCCCCTGCCCAACCCCTACCTCCCAACAAACCACAGCCCCAAGCAGGTGGGGGCCCAGAGGGGCATCAGGGGTGGTGGGCAGAGCTCTTCACACTGCAAAGCAGTCTCTCTCCTTCTCAAGTTGATGACTGTGTGCAAAACAGCCTCCCATCCCCAGATAAGACGAGTCAGCGGCTGGTCAGGAGAGGGTCCCTCCTGTCCTGGGCAGCCTGTTGGGCTGAAGGAACCACCACACACAGTGCAGGGGGCTTGGGGGCCAACAGATGGGCACCGGGAGGGGCAGACGGTAGACGCACCCACATCAGCGAGGGCTCCCAGCCTGTCCCCGCCCCAGTCCCAGCCTAAGGTCTGTGGAGGCCAGGTGGGGCCCAGGAGGAGGCAAGGCTCCGCCTGCACGGAATCCCTACGGTCAGGGCCATGCTGTGGTTCCAAATGTCGCCTTTACTGCTGAGACAATGGAGGAGCCTGCAGTCTGGGCGGGGGGCCAAGGAAGGGGAGCGTGTGCTTGGCCCAGTGCCGCCGCCACTGGGGAGCAGGAGGCTCAGGCAGACCTAGGGCCCTGGGACCGTGGCCCTTGGCTCTGTCCTAGGGAGGGCACAGGACGGCCTGCAGGTCTTTGGGCAGGGAGCCGATGACCGTCTCGATATACAGCTGGGCCCGCTGCAGCGTTGCCTCCTTCACAGGGAGCTGGTGGCCCTGAGCCCGCACCTGCAGGGGCAGCTGTGGTCAGGGCAGGCGCAGCTCCGTGCCAGGCTGATGGTGCTGGGACAAGGCTGGGAGGCATCTTACCAGCTTCTCACGAAGTTTCAGGACCAGGTCCACGACCTCCACCTCGGACTTGTCTTTCATCCAGGTCTCGATGTTCTGCAGGGTAAGATGGGGTCTGCTGTCAGCAAGGCCCCCCACTGCCCTGGGCCTGTGCCCACCCCCACCACGTTCTGGCCCTCCCCAACCCCCAGCCTCCCTCACCGCCTCACAAATAGCCTCCAGGTGCAGGGCCTCCAGCTTCAGGGCCATCTCCTTGTGCCGCTGCCGGTACCAGCCGTCAAAATGGGGGGACTTGAAAAACCGCCTGTGGGGATTGACAGGCAGGGCCCCGGGGCTGACCCTGGGGATGGACAGGCAGGGCCGCGGGGCTGACCCTGGGGACAGACAGGCAGGGCCGCGGGGCTGACCCTGGGGACGGACAGGCAGGGCCGCGGGGCTGACCCTGGGGACCAAGGAAGGCTGAGGCTGCACCCGCAGTCCACCCACCTGTAGAGACCCAGCCAGTCGCCCTTGAGGATGCAGGTGAGCTGGGGCCCGGCATGCTCCAGGCTACGCAGGAAGTCATCCTGGCTGAAGGGCCGGATCTGGGGGGGAGTCTGATTGGGGGTGGGTGAGCCAGCATGTGGGAACTCGGCCTCACAGGCCTGCACCCGGTACGCTGCCCAGACACGCTCCTCACCACTTCTGAATACCCCCAGCCCCCACCCTGCCTGGCACAGATCCCAGGATAGCCCTTCCCAGGGCGCAGACCCTGAGCCCCTCCAAGGGTCCTGCCAGCCACCTGCCCTGTGGCCCTCAGTTTCACAACATGATGGCCTTGAGCCCTGTGTCTCCTACACAGCCATGGCCTCCTGCTCCAGACCTTCCCTTCTCCGGGTGAGGAAGGGAACCCGCCCTCCATGGACCCCACAGGACCCCCACCTTCCAGGGCGTGATGCTCTTCTGCAGGGGCATGAGGCTGGCCATGTAGTGCTCCTGGGTGGGGAAGGGAGGGGAGTGAGCCTGGGGACCCATTCCCCCCAGCCCCGTGCCCCCGAGTCCCGTCCTCCCCCGTCCCATCTCCCCCAGCTCCGTTCCCCCCCAGCCCCTTCCCCCCCAGCCCTGTGCCTCACCAGAGGGATGATGAAGCTCTGTGTGAGCTCCAGGAGGTGCCGCCGCAGCAGGGCGCTCTGCACATCTGACGGCCGCTTCTTCTGCACGCCCTGCAGGGAAGGGGGGCCAGGCCCTTGCTGCACCTCACACCACCCCAGACTCCCGGCGTCCCCAGCCCCCTCCTGCCACAGCCCATACCTTGAGCAGCCGTTTAAGCAGCGCCTTGTCGCGGTGGAGGTGGGCTGTGTACGCGGTGTAGAGGCCTGGCAGGAGGGCACAGCTGGCGCCCCGCCCTTCAAGGGCCCCCCTCCCACACTCCTGCAGCCCCACAGAGGAGCCAGGGTGGGGGTCTCATCTGCCTGCAGCCCCATGCCCTTGGCTGCACCTGAAAATCTCACCCACCCCACCCCAGACACAGGGACCCACTGAAGAAGACAAGAGGGCGCCCCCTCCCCGAGGGTCCGAGGGTCCGAGCTCTGCTGCTGAGTCCTGGGAGAGGAGCAGGGGTCGGGGGGCCGGGCTGAGGGGTCTGGGCTCTGCTGTTGGGTCCTGGGAGAGGAGCAGGGGTCGGGGGGCCGGGCTGAGGGGTCTGGGCTCTGCTGTTGGGTCCTGGGAGAGGAGCAGGGGTTGGGGGGCCGGGCTGCCCCACCCGGGAGACCCACCAGGTACAAGACAGGCCCCTCCACTGTGGAGGGGCTCCAGGTCAAGGGGAACACAGACCTGGCTTAGTGTCCAGGGTCTTCAACCTTGAAGGCTTTTTCAGCTTGACTTGCTTAGGAAGGTCTCCTACGAGACATGCCCGGTGGCCAGGCCTCAGTGCCCGCAGCTCTGGCCATGGGCTCTGAGGCAGCCCCACACTCAATGAGGCTTCTGAGCATCACCCCCTGCACCTCCCCGGGAGCCTGACCTGACATCTTGGGCTCCCCGACTCGGAGGATGTGAGGCCAGTGCTGGAGTGTTTTGATAAAGAAAGGGTTTGTGACTCCCAGGACCACGTTTGGTCTAGACAGAGAGAGAGAGAAGAGGCAGAGACAGAGGTCCAGGGAGGTGCAGCAAGGACGAGAGAGGTGGGGCGGAGGCGGCACTTACGGGGCCTGCGTGCGTGTGGTGAACTCCTTGAACTCGCTGTCATGGATGGTGAAGTAGGGACGGAAGTCGCAGCAGAACCTGAGGGGCTGCAGGCAGCTGTGGGCAGGAGCACAGGAAGCAGGTGAGGCACAGCCGCGATGGTCCAGTGACCCCAGCCGGGACCGAGCCAAGGTGGTACCTGGTCAAGGCCAGCACCATCTCTGAGGACACGTCGGGCGAGGGTGCCAGGACCAGCAGGGGCTCCCCAAGGAGCACAAGCTCCCACAGTGTCTGCACGTGAGTCAGCACGGGCCGGAAGCACCTGGGGCCGGGCAAGAAGGTCGGGGAGGTCAGGAAGGGGCTGAGACTCCTGGCCCTGGCCCTGCTCTCCCACGTGTTCACCCAGGCGCCGGTGAACACGGCATGCTGCGCCAGGTGAAGACAGATCTGTCTGAAGATGTGAGTGTCTCGGGTTATCATGGCCACCCCGAGCTCCGACAGTCCACCTGTGCTGGGCCTGGGCCTGGGAATGGGGGACTCAACCTGGACCCACCTATGAGGGACCAGCTGTCCTAAAGTGGCCCCAGGGCCGGGGCAGGGGCTGCTGACCTGGGATGGGGGGTACCCGCCCGGACCCCTCTGGTCTCCCTGTGCCCATCCCAAGTGCAGCCCTGGCTCCTGTTGGGCCCTCCACAGAGCAGGATGGTCTCAAAGCCCAGCCTCCCTTGCAGACTCGCCCAGAGGCAGTGAAGGCAGACTCAGGCAGCCTCTCCTGACAGCCTCTCCTGACACTGTCTTTCAGGACCTCCTGCCCACTGTGCCCATTTCCGCTGGCTGCAGCCATGTGGCACTTGCTTCCTCTTCTACACAATTCTCCCTTCTTCCTTCCAGAACTGTCCCAAGGGTTACTCAGGATGAGCGCTGCCTCCCTTGGGCAGTCCCCACATGGCGCTGGCCATACACACACACACGTGCACACACGCACTCACACACACACGCACACACGTACCTGCACGTGCACAGAGTGAGCTCCCCCAAAGCAGCATGCAGAACCCTAGGGGACTCACCTGAACAGGTCCAGCTCGTGGACGCTAGCAAGAACCATTGGGGCTGGCAGCAGGTTCTGAGAGGAGGGGAGTGTAGGTCAGGGCCAAGGGGGGCTGGCACCCCTTGGGCCCCAAGCAGCCCCTGCCTCACAGCGCAGGGGAGGGTGGAGAGCGCCCAGCCCTACACCAAGGCACAGGCTGTGGCTATGCCTGGGTTTGACCACCCCGCAGGGTGGACCAGGGAGGCAGGTGTGGGACCACCCAGCCCAGGAGCAGGACTCAATCGGGTGAAGCCCTCTCAGCTCCGCCTCCACCTCAGCTCCCACCTCTTGATCACACTGCTTCGGAGGACTGGACTCGGACTTGTCCACCCTGGATGGGATGCGCACCTGGGAGGAGGAGGGAGCAGCTGCCAGAGGGAGTAAGGCCTCCCCACACACCTGCAGAGCCTGCTCCCCAGCCAGCTGACTCTCACCTGGACAACAACGCCCATGACAGGTAGGTTCAGGGTCTGCCCAGGTGCAGGCGCCGGCCACTGGTCGATCTCACTGCACACTGCGGATGCAGTAGCCAGCGTCAGGACCCTCCCCAAGGAGAAGCTGCTGTCAGGCCCACCAGGGGCCACAGCTGGGATGATGAGACCGCGATGGCCATGCCTGATGGCCACTCACCTGCTTCCAGGCAGGGCGCCAGCTTGTCAAAGTACTCAGGGGCAATGAGGCTTAGCAGCGCCTGGAACAGCCGGACAAAGGGCAGGCGGGACACCAGCACCAAAGACTGCGGGGCCACGGGGCCAGTTAGAGGCCCCCAGCTCCAGGCCTCACTCACCCCAGCCACTCAGGAGCCCATGGGGACCCCTGAAGCCACGCTCACCTGGAGCTGGCCCAGGGTAGCACGTCCCACCAGCTCCGCAGGAGCTGCCCCGGGAACGGCCTGACTCGGACCCCAGAATTATCAGACAGGAGAAAACCCAACCCTGAACTCCCTGGGTGGCGGCCGGGGCAGCTGGACCCTAGGGCCTTCGGAGGGAAACGCATGGTGGCCAGAATTTCTGGAATGATCTCCCCAGGGGCTGAGCAGCTTTTACTCTCGGTCTATGGCTTCCAGGCTGGGTTGTCCTGACCCTGACATGACCCTCCAGCCATCAGTGAGGGGCAGAAATGTCCTGGACCGGGACATAAGGGCCTTGGGTGCCACGCCAGGCAAGGACAGGGCAGAGGGGGCTGCAAGGAGAGCTGGACACAGCCCAGGTGGGGCTGCAGGAGGGGTGGGCACTGCTGGAGGCTCAGGACCCCTTGCCCACCCCACAGTCCCTCCTGCTGCCTGCCAGCTCCTGCCTCTCTGAGGCGCCAGCCCAGAGTGACCAGGCAGCGCACCTTCTGGAAGTAGCCCCTCTTCACGGAGCGGTCCTTCACCTGTCTGAAGTACACGTAGCCGAAGTAGTGCGCCGGCTCCCTCTGGAAGGTGCAAGGGTTAGCCAGGCCATGCCCCACCCAGACCACCTGGCCAGCCCCAGGGCTGGGAGTGGCAAGAAGCATGCAGGGACGGCAGCAGATGGGAGCCTGGAGAACCAGGAGGCTCCTGGAGCTTCTGTCCCTGTCCTCTGGCCACCAAGGCGGAGGCCAGGAGGTCCTGGGCTCAGAAGGTGGGTAACAGCCCTGCTGATACAGCAGGGAGTCTGCTGGTGTAGGGGAGAGGGGTTCAGGGTGCTGGGGGCCCTGGGAGGTTCACGTGGGCCCCTGTTCAACTATGCAGATGCCCAGTCACGGATGTGTGGTGCCAAGGGAAAGCCCCAGGGACCCTGGGGAGACCCCGGAAGAGCTGGCCCATCCTCAGTTGGGACTGGTGCCTGGGACTGCAGGGTCAGCGGGGCATGGCCAGCTCCTCTCCTGCCACACAGTGCCCAGGCACTCCGAAGGGGCTTCTCCCACCAGCCTGACCCTGGTAGGACCCGTGGGGAGCAGGGGAAGAGAAGCAGGCCAGAGACGCAGCCCACTGCTCACCTGCAGTGCCACGGGGGCCCTGCTGTTGTAGTGCCTATCGTCGGCATGCCAGGGGCTCCTCTGCCCTCCACACTGGCGCATGCGGAAGCTGAACTGAGTGTCTCCAAGGCAGCCTGAGAAGGGGGCAGCCCACCACACGTCAGGGCCGGGAGCTGGGGACCGGGGAGCAAGGGCCCTGCGAGCCTGGCCTCTGCTGTTAGCCAGAAACCAGCCTGGCCAACACAGTGAAACCCTGTCTCTACTAAAAAGACAAGAAGTAGCCAGGCATGGTGGCACACGCCTGTAATTCCAGCTACTTGGGAGGCTGAGGCGGGAGAATCACTTGAACACGGGAGGTGCAGGTTGCAGTGAGCTGAGACTGCGCCACTGCACTCTAGTCTGGGTGACAGAGTCAGACTCCATCTCAAAAATAAAAAAAAAAAGCCTCAGAAAGAATGCCCAGCTGAAGGGGCCTGTGTTTCCCAGTGGGCTCCTATTCTGACTCCTGCACACCCTGCACCTACAGGCCTTAGTATATGTTCGCACAGAAACGCACCTTCAGCCTATCTGGGAGATTGGCTCAACATGCTTGAGACAGAAACTAGGCACTAGAAAATGGTTACCCAGATGTCTATGCCCCAGGGCAGGAGCGGGAGGGAGGCCCAGCCCCTTGTGGCCACTGTGTGGGGTGTAGGAGACTGTTGGTCTCTGCAGAGAGACACCCTTTCCACGTGCATCTGGGGACCTGCCTGACCTGCTGCAACGCGGAGATCTGGGTGCCTCCACTGAGTGGGCATGGGGCTGGTGCTGCCCACCCCCTGTGGCACTCTGCACATGAGCAGCCTAGGCAGCCGTGATGCCCCTGGCCTGGGCTACAGGGACGCCCAGCTGGCTTCATGTCCAGCCCCAGTAAAGATGGGGTCACCTACCTGAGTGTGAGTCGGGAAAAGACAGGTAGCAGATGCTGCTTTTCTGAAACATACAAAACCCGGTGAGGGCCGACCCACTCCTGGGTCCCGTCCATTCCCAAGAGGGCCAGGACTCACCTCCTTGTCTGTGAGCCGGAAGTCATTTGGATACACCAGCTGCAGAGGAAGACAGAGCGCCTGGTGACGCCATCTGCCCAAGGAGGCGACACCCCTTGATGGCATCTGCTGGACTGGGACCATCCCAGCAGCTGCAGCATCTGTCTCTGGGGCGCAGGTCAGTGCCATGGTGCTGGCTCACCCCCGGCTCCCTGCTCCAACAGCGTGCTGCGTCCTCCCCACACCATCTTCTCTGGCTACTGTGCCCAGCTCCTTGCTGACCCGCTCCTCCTCTGACCTCCAGGCACCAGGCCCCAGGCAACTAACTCCCCTGCTAGCCGGAGGCTTCTCTACTCTCACCTCCCCAGGTCCCTCTCAGTAAGAGGCCAGCACAACGGGGTGGGCTTCCTGACCCCTTTCTCACACCCCTGGTCCTCACAGCCACCCAACCACCTCTTGCCCAGACTGTAGTTGGGCCCCCCTGCCCCTACACACCCACACATCAGTTCACAGCATCAGACATCAGAAGGGTAGTGCTTCAGGGATCCAGAGGCCCCTCACCCGGGACGGTCACAGGGCCCCACCTGGCTGGTCCTCCATCTCCATCACCACCTGCCAAACCAGAGGGCCCCGGACATGCTGCTCCCCGAGCTTTTGCTCAGATGCAGGCCCGGAAGCACCCCTGCTCCATGATGGCAGCCTGCCGTCAGGCCCTTTCCCCATTGTGCTCAGTAGTCTTCACCCAGCCTCCCCCTGCCAGGGCCTGTGCCCCACCTGCAGTGCCTAGTGAGTGCCCAGCCGGACCAGCCCTGCACCCCCAGGAGTGGACAGTGGGGGAGAGCATGACACTAAGCAGGCGCTGAATGACCTGGAAGACAGGTGTGCACTGACAGAGGCAGCAGGTGGGGCAGGTGACCCTGGGAGCCCAGCCCAGCAGGTCCATGCACACTTGGACCACTTTCCGTCTAGGGACCTCCCAGGGCCCCCATTCCCAGTGGACCCTGCAGTGTCTCCTGGGCTGTCTGAAGCCTGCTGGGAGGGCCTCTGTACACTGTCCCCTCCTCATCCCATCTGCCCAACTTCTCCACTGAGTTGAATTTAGGCTATAATAAGGCTTCTTCCAAGATGTGCCCTGAGCCCCCAGACAGTGGGGAGCCAGGCCCTGGATGAAAGCATCTGCCATTTTGTTTTTGAGAGACGGGGTCTTGCTCCGTCACCCAGGATGGAGCGCAGCGGCGCAATCACAGCTCACTGCAGTCTTGAACTTCTAGGCTCAAGCAATCCTCCCACCTGAGCTTCCTGAAGTGCTGGGAGTACAGGCGTGAGCCACCGTGCCCCGCTTGCTCTGTGAAAATAGCTCTGCTTTTGTTTGCTCTGGGCTTGCTACTGTGGTCGGTCCTGCTTTGTCTCTTCCAACGCAGAGCAGATCTCTTTAAGGCAGGGACCCTGTCCTGGTTACTTCTGCCTCCCAACACCTAGCACAGAACAGACCCTCCCCAAATACAGTGTTTGTGGCATATGTGATGAGGTCTCTGAGGTCTACTAGGACAGGTGGGTGGAGGGGAGCTAAACAGGCACCAAGGAATGGTCAGGAGGAAGACGAAGGAGGAAGCTGGGAGTAGGCTGGACCCACAGGGGCGCCTCAGGATAGCTCCGTGAGGGGCTGGGGATAGAGGGCCACTCAGTCTGAGCCTTCATGTGTCCGCACTGAGGAGGGCTGAGGAAAGGCAGGTACCCTCTGCCTCAGGTCAGGACTCTGTACCTGGTCTGCTGGTCACGGGGGCTTGTGGCCTCTGAGCTCCGTGCCCATGCCCAGGGGGCCCTCAGCATGTCTGACCAGGGAAACCCACATTCTCAGGCTCATCATCTTTGGGAGTGGCCCTGGGGTCCAGTTACAGCCTGAAGCTGAGTACTGAGCCAGGGGTCAGGCTACCTGGGGTCGGGCATGCCAAGGTGAAGGGACACCTGGAGCTGATCCTGAGGGCATGCAGGCCTCCCAGGCCAGGCTGTGCCCTGCTCGGGCTTCCACAAGGGTCTCGCCCTTTTCACCTGAGGCAGCCTGCACCGGTCTCTGCTCCTGGTGAGCAGTCACTGAGGAAGACTGCGGGTGGGAGCTTGGCTTAGAGAAGGCACATCCAGGGAGCAGTTCTGAAGGTATGGCCTGGCCACCCTCAGGATCCCCGGGGTCAAAGCTGTTCTCCTATGCGAGAGCCTCCTTGTCTCTCATCTTCACCCTCATGTACAGCATGGCTCCTGGAAGCCAGTGTGTCCTATCCTGGTGGGCTGAACGCAGCGCTGATGAGAATCCATCTGTTTTCTATTTGGTTGGGCTTTTTTTTTTTTTTTGAGACGGAGTCTTGCTGTGTCACCAGTCTGGAGTGTAATGATGTGATCTCCGCTCACTGCAAGCTCCACTTTCCGGGTTCAAGCGATTCTCCTGCCTCAACCTCCTGAGTAGCTGGGACTACAGGCGCCTGCCACCATGCCCGGCTTTTTTTTTTTTTTTTTTTTTGTATTTTGTATTTTTAGTAGAGACGGGGTTTCACTGTGTTAGCTAGGATGGTCTCGATATCCTGACCTCGTGATCCGCCCGCCTCGGCCTCCCAGAGTGCTGGGATTACAGGTGTGAGCCACTGCACCCGGCCTGTTTCTTGTTTTTTAACAGACAGGCTCAACCTCCAACTCCTGGACTCAAGCAGTTCTCCCACCTCAGCCTCCTGAGTAGCTGAGACGACAGGTGTGTGCCACCATGCCTGGCTCTTTTACCATGCCTGGCTCTTTTTTCTTTTCTTTTTTTTTTTTGAGAGCTGCGCTCCAGTTCCGTCACCCGGGCTGGAGTGCAGTGGCACGATCTCATCTCACTGCAACTTCCACCTCCTGGGTTCAAGCGATTCTCCTAACTCAGCCTCCAGAGTAGCTGGGATTACAGGTGTACAATGCCCAGCTAATCTTTTGTATTTTTAGTAGAGATGGGGTTTCACCATGTTGCCCAGGCTGGTCTCAAACTTCTGAGCTCACACAATCCCCCTGCCTCAGCCTCCTAAAGTGCTAAGATTACAGGTGTGAGCCACCACACCTGGCCTCATTTTGTATTTTTTGTAGAGATGTGGGTCTTGCTATATTGACCAGGCTGGTCTAGAACTCCTGGCCTTAAGTGCTCCTCCCACCTTGGGCTTCCAAAGTGCTAGGATTACAGGCATAAGCCAGCAAGCCTAGCCTTTTTTTTTCTTTTAATTTTGTTTCGAGACAGGTTCTCGTAACCCAGGCTGGAGTGCAGTGATCATGGCTCACCACAGCCTTGAATTCCTGGGCTCAAGCAATCCTACAGCCTCAGCCTCCTGAGTAGCTGTAACTACAGGTGCACGCCACCACACCTGGCTAATTTATTTTTATTTTTGGTAGAGACAGGGTCTCACTATGTTTCCTAGGCTAGTCTGGAACACCTGGCCTCAAGTGATCCTCCCGCCTCGGCCTCTGAAAGTACTGGGATTATAGGCAGGAACCACTGTGCCCGGCCCAAGAGGTGAGTTTTCAAAAGCTGAGAAGGCGGAGCCAGGCCCTTTCCTAAGCTGACCTGTACACTCCAGTCACTCCACAGTCCTGCCCAGCCCCTCTCAAGCCAGACCCCTTGTCACCCCACAGCCCTGCTGGCCCCTCTCAAGCTGGACCCTCATCTCACAAGCAGGCTGCACTGCACTCATTTCCACGGTGCCCCCATGTGTACAGTTGCGGGGGTATCCTGTGAGCACTATGGACCCTGAACCACTTACTCTCCATATCACTGGCATATAGTGTGAACTCCTAGAGGGCTAGAGCCTTGTCTTCTCATGTGCTGGGCACCAGTATTGTGGGGCTGGGCTGGTGATAGCTGCTTAATGTGATTTACGGTTTTTTGTTTTGTTTTGTTTTTGTGAGATGGAGTTTTGCTCTTGTTGCCCAGGCTGGAGTGCAATGGTGCAATCTCAGCTCACCGCAACCTGTCTCCTGGGTTCAAGCGATTCTCCTGCCTCAGTTTCCTGAGTAGCTGGGATTACAGGCATGCGCCAACATGCCCGGCTAATTTTGCATTTTTAGTAGAAACAGGGTTTCTCCATGTTGGTCAGGCTGGTCTTAAACTCCTGAACGCAGGTGATCCGCCCACCTCGGCCTCCCAAAGTGCTGGGATTACAGGCGTGAGCCACTGCACTTGGCCTTCAAAGTGATTTACTGAATGAGTAACTGAATCACCAGCTCTTTGCCTTTTGCTTATGTTGCCATTTTGGGAGAGGGGTTACCTGAAACAGGACCCCCTCCCCTGTCTCTTCTCAGCGTCCAAGACTTATTTACCTAAGCCCATTCCATCCTCTGAGCTGCATGCATCCCAACTAGGGTCTTCCTTCCACGTCGCAGAACCAAGCACAGCCCTGGGACTTTGCGGTGCTTAGCTGGGCTGAGCTGTGACTGAGTGCACAGTGGGTGCTCCCTAAAAGTCTGTAAGTGACTAAAACGACCTCAATCTTCCCCGTGACTTCCAGGGGAGGGAGGAAAAGCAAAAGTCATGTGCTCAGGCCCCAGTGGATCCACTGCCAGGTTTCTGCACAGACCCAGTGATCTGTAGGTGTCCATGTCACTGCTATGGAGGCTTCGGACATGGACCTGGGTCCCCAGCACTCTGCCAGCTGACCATGCCCCCAGTCCGAGCTAGGTATCCCAAGCACACACAGCCTTCAACAGCTCAGAAGTAACTTTCCAAATGGGGTTTAGAAAATAACACGAGAATGCCTTAAGGAACAGAGGAACTTCTTAACTTTTTTTTTTGAGATGGAGTCTTAGTTTGTCACCCAGGCTGGAGTGTGGTGGTGCGATCTCAGCTCACTGCAACCTCCCCGTCCTGGGTTCAAGCGATTCTCCTGCCTCAGCCTCCCGAGTAGCTGGGACTACAGGAGCCTGCCACCACGCCCGGCTAATTTTTGTATTTTTAGTGGAGATGCGGTTTCACTATGTTGGCCAGGATGGTCTCAAACTCCTGACCTTATGATTCGCCTGCCTCAGCCCCTCACAGTGCTGGGATTACAGGTGTGAGTCACCGCGCCCGGCCAGGAACTTCTTAACTTCTTTTTTTGTTTGTTTTTTGTTTTTTGAGATGAAGTCTCACTCTTGTCACCGGGCTTGAGTACAATGGTGCAATCTCAGCTCACTGTAACCTCCGCTTCCTGGGTTCAAGCGATTCTCCTTCCTCTGCCTCCCAAGTAGCTGGGATTACAGGCGCCCATCCTCACACCCAGCTAATTTTTGTATTTTTAGTAGAGACGGGGTTTCACCATGTTGGCCAGGCTGGTCTTGAACTCCTGACCTCAGGTAATCTGCCCGCCTCGGCCTCACAGAGTGCTGGGATTACAGGGGTGAGCCACCGCATCCGGCCGGAACCTCTTAACTTCTTTTGTGATTTTGTGGGTAACAATCTGGGCAACAGTATTGAACTAAGAAAGTGGGCTGTCAACCCTGGACAGGTCACCACAGTTCTTGGTACTCAGCCCCCACCCAGTGATGCTGTTCGAGACGGTGCACCTGCTGGGGACGTTGTGTGGTGGGAGGCGCTCCAGAGAGTGCTAGAGTTAACGCTTTTCTGTTTTCTGTTTGGAAGACTATAGGCTTCTTATGGCTTCTTGGAGTTCAGCAGGGCCTTAGAAAGCATCTCCCAACCACAGAGACATGCTGTCTGGCTTTCCTGATGATGACAATTTGGCCTCACCTTGGACACCTGCAGTAATGGAGCGCTCACTACCTCTCAGGAGGTTCCTTCCGCCAGTGCGGGGAAGCCTCCCTCCACCTGCAGGTGGGCCTCCCCTGTGCCGGTCAGCTCTCCCGTGTGTGTCATACAGGACACAGAGAAGATCATCCCGCGGGGCCTCCCTGGAGGAAGGGAGGCTGCGTGTGTGGGTAGGTGAGTGGAGGCCTGCAGGCAGTAGGAAGACCACATCGAAAGCCCATGGGCACAGCCGATGAACAGACCCCCAAGAGCAAGAACACAAGACGCAGGTCGAGGGACAAGGGCCTATGGGGTCTGGATCCGATTCTAGGTGAACAAGGAGGCGCTGCAGGGTTTTAAGCAGGAGAGCAACAAAGATTGAACTCTGGGGTGCAGCTGGGGCGGGGATGACATCAGTGATGGCAGCAAAAGAACGGATCCGAGACCTTTGTTGCAGAAGGAGCCGTCAGCCTTGCTATGCCCAGAGATGGGACGCGGAGCAGAGGGTAAGCCCGGGACTCTGGCGGGAGCCACTGCGGGGATGAAGGTGTCACTACTCCGGTGGGGAATGGAGTGGGGAGATGTGAGATATTTACTGAGAAAAATCGAAAGAGTACCACTCAGGAGATGCAAAATTCTCCATCCCAATGTGAAGACAACATCCGACTCCGAGCGGCTGGCCTTCCCTCCTCGGCCTGGAAAGCGCTTCTGGAGCCCGGGGAAGAGGCCCCTCCAGGAGGCGAAGCAGAAGGCCAGGGAGAGTGCGGGGCGGCCGAGGGCCCCGAGCGGCCCAGCCCTGCCCACCCGCCCGCGCCCGCTCACCTCCAGCGCCTGGCCCAGCTCCAGGTCGAAGGTGACCACGCACACGCACTCCAGCCAGGCGGAGAAGCGCGCCCAGGGCGCCGCCGGGGTCCGCGCCGCGCGGCCTGAAGACCTGGGTCCAGCCGCGCCCAGGCAGCCGCGAGCCCGGCGAGGCCCTGTGCCCAACAGCGCGTCCATGGCGGCGGCCGCAGGTTGCCGGGGGAACGCGGGCGGGGGCGGTGCGCGTCCGGACCGCGCCTCAGAGCAGTCGAGCGGCCGCCGCGGCCCAGAGCGGCTCCACCGCGGCCGCGCGCCCCCTAGCGCCGGAGAAGCGCCAGCGGCCGGGCGCCGCCCAGGGCACCAGCGAGCCGGGCGCGCGCGGGCCAGAGCGGCCGGAGCCCACTGGGGGACTTCCGGGGAAGAGGCCGCACCCGAGTTTTCCACGGCCCACGCCGTCTGAGGCCCGAGAGAGTCGGGTCGGCCCAGGTGCTCGCGGATGCTGGCTTGCGGGAGCGTCGCGGCCAGGCCGGGGAGGCAGAGCAAAGCCGCAGCTAGCCGGCGCCGAGCTCGTGGGGCTTCGCAGGTCCGGCCAGCCCGCCTCGCCCCACCGCGGAGCGGCGTGGCGGGCGTTTTCGTGGCGGAATGGCGTCTTCACTGAGCGCCCAGCCACCACCGCGGACTCGCGCTCCCGCCGCATGGACTCCCGCTAGTTTCCTCTGGGTCCGTTGCGGCCTGGGGTCGCGTCTGACCGCCGGTGTCCACGTGGCGCCTCTGCAGTTTCACTTTCCGGGGGAATCGCGGGAACCTGGAGCGCCTTGCCTCCCTCGCGAGGGCCACGGGCCCCGCCGTGGTCCACAGAGCACCTCGAGGCCTGGCGTGGAAGGGCGAGTTTGGGGCTATCGGTAACTTAATGGAGCACGCCTTTGAGTCGTGGGCCTCGTGACGTTTCGGTGGAAGGCGGGCCGCATATACTGTGGTGGTCCCTTCAGATTCCCACGTGTTGGCCAGACGCGGGGGCTCACATCTGTCGTCCCACCACTTTGGGAGGCCGAGCGGGGGTGGCGGATCATGAATCCAGGAGTTCGAGACAAGCCTGACCAACATGGTGAAATCCCGTCTCGACTGAAAATACAAAAAGTAGCGGGGTGTGGTGGCTGGAGGGCGCCGTAATCCCAGCTACTCCGGAGGCTGAAGCAGGAGAATCGCTTCAACCCGGGAGGCAAAGGTTGCAGTGAGCCGAAATTGTGCCACTGCACTCCAGCCTGGGCGACAGAGCGAGACTCCATCTCAAAAACAAATACATAAATAAATAAAAGATTACCACGTGTTGTTCGGATTATCTGGCCTAGGTGTGGGGTAGGCTGTCCCATCTAGGTTTGTCACAACAAAATCGCCTAATGACACATTTCTCAGGACGTAGCTTCACCGTTGAGCAGCACATGAACGTGTTGTTTTTTTGAGACAGAGTTTTGCTCTTGTTGCCCAGGCTGGAGTGCAATGGCACGGTCTCAGCTCACTGCAACCTTCGCTTCCTGGGTTCAAGTGATTCTCCTGCCTCAGCCTCCCAAGTAGCTGGAATTACAGGCGTGCACCACCATGCCTGGCTAATTTCTGTATTTTTAGTTTTAGAAACAGGGTTTCACCATTTTGACCAGGCTGGTCTGGAACTCCTGAGCTCACGTGATCTGCCCCCCAGGCCTCCCAGAGTGCTGGGATTACAGGCGTGAGCCATTGCGCCAGGCCAGACCGTATTGCTTTTATTTTTATTTTTAGAGGAAAGGTCTCACTCTCTCCCAGGCTGGAGTGCAGTGGCCCATTGCAGCTCACTGCAGCCTCGATCCCCTGGCTCAAGCTGTCCTCCCACTCAGTCTCCTGGGTAGCTAAGGCTACAGGCACACGCTTCCATACCCCATTATTTTTAAATTTTTTTTTTCTTTTTGTGGAGATGGGGTCTCATGTTGCCCGGGCTTGTTTTCATTTCTCTTGGGCATATGTAGAAACCAAATTGCTGAGGCATAGCCTGGGTATATGTTTAGCGTTTCCCAAAGCAGCCATACATTTAAAAACATTCCTACCAGGCCAGGCGAGGTGGCTCATGCCTGTAATCCCAGCACTTTGGGAAGCCCAAGCGGGTGGATCACCTGAGGTCAGGAGTTTGAGACCAACCTGGCCAACATGGTGAAACCCATCTCTACTAAAAGACACAAAAATTAGCCAGGCATAGTGGCAGGTGCCTGTAATCCTAGCTACTCGGGAGGCTGAGGCATGAGATCGCTTGAACCTGGGAGGCGGAGGTTGCAGTGAGCCGAAATCGAGTCATTGCACTCCAGGCTGTGTGACAGAGCAAGACTTGGTCTCAAAAAAAATAAAAATAAAATAATAATAATAATAAAAAGTCGTACCAACAGTGTATGAGTGTTTCATTTACTCCACATCCTTCCCAACATTTGGTGTTGCCAAGCGTCTTCATTGTAGCCAATGAGTGGGTAGTGGTATCTCGTGATTTTTAAAATTTTATATATATTTTTAGAGAAGAGATCTCATCCTGTCACCCAGGCTGGAGTGCAGTGATGCGATCATGGCTCACTGCAGCCTGGAACTCCCAGGCTCAAGGGATCCTCCCGCATCAGCCCCCCCAGGCAGCTGTAACTACAGGCATGTGCCAGTGTACCTGTGTATTCTTGTGACTTGAATTTGCATTTTCCTGATTACTAATGGTCTTGCGCATTTTTTTTTCCCTGTGGTTACTGCACTGTCATTGTAAGATGTATTCTGGTATGACTAATGGTCTTGAGCATTTTTCCCCCCTGTGGTTACTGTATGCCATCATTGTAAGATGTATTCCGATTTTTTTTTTTTTTTTTTTTTTTTGAGACGGAGTCTCGCTCTGTCGCCCAGGCTGGAGTGCAGTGGCCGGATCTCAGCTCACTGCAAGCTCCGCCTCCCGGGTTCACGCCATTCTCCTGCCTCAGCCTCCCGAGTAGCTGGGACTACAGGCGCCTGCCACCTCGCCCGGCTAGTTTTTCGTATTTTTTTAGTAGAGACGGGGTTTCACCGTGTTAGCCAGGATGGTCTCGATCTCCTGACCTCGTGATCCGCCCGTCTCGGCCTCCCAAAGTGCTGGGATTACAGGCTTGAGCCACCGCGCCCGGCTGATGTATTCCGATTTTGAGGTAGGAGGCCGAACTTTATTCCAGACCAGATTAAAGACTGGCTGAAGGCCGGGCGCGGTGGCTCATGCCTGTAATCCCAGCATTTTGGGAGGCGGAAAAGGCAGGCAGATCATGAGGTCAGGAGATCGAGACTATCCTGGCTAACACGGTGAAAACCCATCTGTACTAAAAATACAAAAATTAGCCGGGTGTGGTGGCTGGTGCCTGTAGTCCCAGCTACTCGGGAGGCTGAGGCAGGAGAATCGCTTGAACCCAGGAGGCAGAGGTTGCAGTGAGCTGAGATCGCGCCACCGCGGTACAGCCTGGGTGACAGAGGGAGACTCTGTCTCAAAAAAAAACCCAAAAAACAAGACTGGCTGCAACTGGGAAGAGGCAAAAGCACCTCTCCGTGAGACACGCCTGCCAGTACCATCTGTTTCCATTGCCATGGCAATGCCCACAAGTTACTGCCCCTTCCCATGATAACTACCCTAAAGTTAACGCCCTTTTTCTAAAACTTTCTGAATAACTTGCACCTTAATTTGTATATAATTAAAAGTAGTTGGCCGGGTGTGGTGGCTCACACCTGTAATCCCAGCACTTTGGGAGGCTGAGGCGGGCAGATCATGAGGTCAGTAGATCGAGACCATCCTGGCTAGATGGAGACCATCCTGGCTAACACGGTGAAACCCTGTCTCTACTAAAAATACAGAAATTAGCCAGTCATGGTGGTGGGTGCCTGTAATCCCAGCTACTCAGGAGGCTGAGGTATGAGAATCGCTTGAACCCAGGAGGCAGAGGTTGCAGTGAGCCGAGGTCACGCCATTGCACTCCAGCCTGGGCAACAGAGGGAGACTGTCTCCGGAAAAAAAGAAAGAGAGAGAGAGAGAGAGAGAGAGAGAGGTAGGAGGCTTAGAGTCAGAGAAGTCAATGTGATGCCAGGATCTGAGAAAAAGAACCTGGAAGATGTTCAGCTGCTGGCTTTAAAGATGGAGGAAGACACTATGAACCAAGGGATGCAGGGCAAGCTGGAAAAAGCGAAGATATAGATTTTCCTTGGAGCTTCCCAAAGGAAGCCAACACCAGGCCGGGCGCGGTGGCTCACGCCTGTAATCCCAGCACTTTGGGAGGCCGAGACGGGCGGATCACGAGGTCAGGAGATCGAGACCATCCTGGTTAACACGGTGAAACCCCGTCTCTACTAAAAAATACAAAAAAAAAACTAGCCGGCCGGGGTGGCGGCGCCTGTAGTCCCAGCTACTCGGGAGGCTGAGGCAGGAGAATGGCGTGAACCCGGGAGGCGGAGCTTGCAGTGAGCTGAGATCCGGCCACTGCACTCCAGCCTGGGTGACAGCGCGAGACTCCGTCTCAAAAAAAAAAAAAAAAAAAAAAAAAGGAAGCCAACACCTGGATTTTAGTCCTGTAAGACTCATCTCAGATTTGTGAGCTACAGGACTGTAAGGTAATAAATGTGTGTGGTTATCAGCCACGATGTGTGTGGGGACCTGTGTCGGCAGCAACCGGAAACTAATGCATAGATTAGTTTATTCTGCCTGGTTTCTTGCACCTCACATTATGTTTTTGAGCTCATGCATATTGTTGCATGTACTAGTAGTTCATTCCTTCTCATGAATGGTATTTTTATATAACGTTTTCTTGTCCATTTACCATTTGAAGGATATTTGGATTGTTTCCAGTGTTTACTTATTATGACTCATGCTGCTGTGACATTTGTGTCCAAGTCTCTGTGGGGACACACATTTCCACTTTTGGGGGGTAGATACGTAGGAGTGAAAGTGTTGGGCTGTATGGTAAGTTTATGTTCAAACTTTGGAGAAATTATCAAACTTTTCTGAACAGTTTTACATTCCCACTAGGAATGTATAAAGGTTCCAGTTCTCCACATCCTCCCCGATGCTTAGTATTGTTCCAGCCATTCAAGGGGGCGGTCTGCAGCCATACTTTATTGTGGATGAGTTTGGCATTTCCCTGAAGATTATAGATGTTGAGCATCTTATCATGTGCTTCTAAGTCATTCGTGTTAGCTTCTTTAAATAAATGTTTATGCAGATCTTTTGCCTATTTGTTTATTTATTTTTGAGACGGAGTCTCGCTCTGTCGCCCAGGCTGGAGTGCAGTGGCACGATCTCGGCGCACTGCAAGCTCCATCTCCTGGGTTCACGCCATTCTCCTGCCTCAGCCTCTCGAGCAGCTGGGACTACAGGTGCTGCCACCACACCTGGCTAATTTTTTTTTTTTTTTTGTATTTTTAGTAGAGACAGGGTTTCACCGAGTTAGCAGGATGGTCTTGATCTCTTGACTTCGTGATCCGCCCGCCTCGGCTTCCCAAAGTGCTGGGATTACAGGCATGAGCCACTGTGCTCGGCCTATTTATTTATTTATTTATTTGAGATGGAGTCTTGCTCTGTTGCCCAGGCTGGAATGCAGTGGTGTGATCTCGGCTCACTGCAGCCTCCACCTCCTGGGTTCAAGCAATTCTCCTGCCTCAGTCTCCCAAGTAGCTGGGACTACAGGCGTGTGCCACCATGCCCAGCTAATTTTTGTATTTTTAGTAGAGAATTTTTTTTTTTTTTTTTTTTTTTTTTTTTTTTTTTAGAGACTGGGTCTCACCGTGTTGTCCAGGCTGGTCTCAAACTCCTGGCCTCAAGTGATCCTCCTGTGTCAGCCTCACAAAGTGCTGGGATTATAGGTGTGAGCCACCATACCTGGCCTGTTCCTTCTTTATTTTAATTGATTAATTTAGAGACAGGGTCTTGCTCTGTCACCCACATTGGAGTACAGTGGCATGGTCACAGCTCACTGCAGCCCCGACCTCCAGGGCTCAAGCGATCCTCCCACCTCAGCCTCCAGAGTAGCTGGGACTATAGCTGTGCACCACCATGCCTAGCTAATTTTAAAACTTTTTGTAGAGACAGGCTCTCGCTGTGTTGCCCAAGCTAGACTGTCCTTTCTTGAACACAAACTTAACTTTATTACTTTATAATTAATCCCCTCTTGTTGATAATATATTATATATATATGTGTATTTTTTTTTTTTTTTTTTTTGAGATGGAGTCTCGCTCTGTCGCCCGGGCTGGAGTGCAGTGACGTGATCTCAGCTCACTGTAAGCTCCGCCTCCCGGGTTCACGCCATTCTCCTGCCTCAGCCTCCTGAGTAGCTGGGACTACAGGCGCCTGCTACCACGCCGGGCTAATTTTTTGTATTTTTAGTAGAGACAGGGTTTCACCGTGTTAGCCAGAATGGTCTCGATCTCCTGACCTCGTGATCCGCCCGCCTTGGCCTCTCAGAGTGCCGGGATTACAGGCGTGAGCCACCGCGCCCGGCCGTTGATAATATTTTATATCAGACTTTCCCTGTTGAAATCATTGTGTGGTTTCTGTCCCTTTATTGAACTGTGACTAGTGATACAATTTTGAAGGAGGAAAAACCAAGCGGGGAAGGTGGTGATGAAGTGTGTGTGTGCGATGTGTGGTGTGTGTGTGGAAGGTGTGTGTGGTGTGTGTGCTGTGTGGGTATAGTGTGTGTGGGGGTATGTGTGTGGTGTGTTGGTGTGTGTGCTGTGTGTGTGGTGTATGTGTGGTGTGTGGTGTGTAGTGTGTGGTATGTGGGGTGTGTGTGTACATGCATGTGCGTGTGGTATATGTGTGTGGTGTGTATGTGGTGTATGTGTGTGGTGTGTGCGGTGTGTGCGCTGTGTGAGGTGTGTGCTGTGTGGGTATAGTGTCTGTGGGTTGTGTGGTGTGTTGGTGTGTGTGGTGTGTGGTGTGTGTGTGCGTGCGCTTGCATGTGTGTAGTGTGTGTGTGTGTGTGGTATGTGTGTGCGATGTGTGTGGTGTGTCTGTGTGTGTGGTGTCTGTGTGTCTGTGGTATGTGTGCAGTGTGTGTGGTGTGTGGTGTGTGGTATGTGGTGTGTATGGTGTGCAGTGTGTGGTATGTAGTGTGTGTGGTGTGTTTGTGGTATATGTATGGTGTGTAGTGTGTGTAGTGTGTGGTATGTGGTATGTGTGGTGTATGGTGTGTTTGGTGTGTGGTGTGTGTGTGGTATGTAGTGTGTGTGGCAAGTGGTGTGTGGTGTGTGTATGTGGTGTGTGTG